>NC_141157.1:80538811-80706777 GCF_053477565.2 Lygodium microphyllum | reverse complement strand
GTTGGAGCGCCTTTATAAGGTGCTGTCCCAGACAGTGGTGTCCACTCTATGGAATGAGTGGGATGAGCATGAGAGAGAGGAGGCCAAAGCCATGCACGTTTGTGCCTTAATGAGCAGTTTTAGCAAAAAGTCCGTGCCGTTGTCATTGTCGTGACTCCCTTTTATAGGGTGTTACGTATGAGTGATTGCGAGGGGTCCACCATGGGCTTTCTCATTCGCTTCTTTAGAGCAGCATTGGTGGAGGTATGTGCTTGTACAGTGATCACAGAGACTCAATGTGCACATGTTTTAGAGATAGCAGAGAGGAGATGGTCGTGGATGCATAAGCCCATCCATGGTTTTGCCACATTGGCACATCTGGTCTACAAGTCACCGGTGGTCATGGATAACAGAGAGTTCCATTCGGACCATCTTGTTTATTTGACTCGTGTGGTCCCTATGGATGACCACAATGCAGTGCTGGAGGAGCTAGGATGCTATGCAGATTAGAAAGGGCATGTGGCTTTTGCTTCTCCCACTTGTTGGAGGAGAGAGTCACTTGTAAAGCCTTTATTTTGGTGGCAAAACTTTGGATACACATTGGAGACCCTTCAGCCCTTAGCCATGAGGGTCCTTACTTAGGATTGCTCTTCGGATGTATGTGAGAGAAACTAGAGTGCCTATTTTCTCATTCACACAAAGATTCGCAATCGGCTTAGCACACGAAAGTTAGAGTGGCTAGTCTATTGCCGCACTAACTTATGCATGATGAGAGCTATGTTGAGCATGGGTAGTCCGAAGCAGGTAAAGTTTAAACTTTAAACACTTAACCATAACATTTAAATTTTATAATTTGTTGTTTTAACTTTTAAACTTTGAACTTTGAAGTTTATACTTTACAATTTAGACTTTAGCATTTACAATGATTCAATCTTACGTGCATCACTGCATTTTGTAGGTGAATGTTGATACATTCAAGTTGACGGGTGACACTCTTCTGAGTATACATAAGGAGGTGGACGAGGAGGAGGAGATGATTTTTGTAGAGCTCTATAGAGAGCTTATAGTAGCAGATACTCGTGACACTCGTAGTCAGCTTGCTCGTGGGCGAGAAGTTCGAGTAGATGGTAGCAAGGGCATGGTCATTCGACGCCCTCCATCATCAAGGAGGGGTGGTTTGAGTGGCTTGCAGACATATGTAAGGCGGGGCTCTACTAGCTCACATCCTGTGTCTCATGATGACATCCCTCCCTTGCCTACACAACCACCACCTAGGGAGCCATCATTTGATGATGATGGTAATCTCATTAGTGAGGATGAGTATGAGTGTGTCTCATCATCGGATGCCGAGGAGTCATCTTCAGACTCTCTTGATGAGCACTTAGATGGTTCTGATGATGCTGATGATGATGATGATAGTGATGCCTCATCATAGATTCATATGACATAGGTCTCTTTTTTTTTGTATTAGATATACTAGACTGTAGTTGTATCGCATGTTTTGCGTAGCCCATGGGACCGCGATGGTCACTCCATGTATACATCTTATTCTGTAATTAAATGACTATTTCCACTTTAAACATGTATTCTATGATCTATCATTTAATGATTTATGGTTTTTGTTATTTAAAAAATCATCTTGACTTTTTTCTGTACTAATATTGTACCGTACCTTATAAAATCATAAGGTACCATTTAGTATCGTATTTTATCATACTGTACCATATCGTACCTTTCTTACTTGACAACTATGAGTGCAGTGCATGTTGTCCACTGCTTATCTTCCTCATGAATTTTGGGGAGAGGCACTCAAAACCGCGGTTCACATTTGCAACCGCTCTCCAAATAGGTCCTTAAATAATGGCATCCCTGAGGAGGTTTGGTCTAGCAAATCGGCCTCATATGACTATTTACGCATATTGGGCTGTGATGCTTTTGTGCATGCTAGAGATGAGCTGAGGAACAAACTTGACCAAAAATCCACCAAAGACATTTTCATGGGCTACGGTGATGAGGGTGAATTTGGCTATAGAGTGTGGTTACCTTAGTCCAAGAAAATTATTTGCAGCCGTAATGTTGTGTTTAATGAGGCAAAATTGCTGAAAGGTACTTTAGCCTCAATGGATGTAGACCCAATTCCTAAAAATGTTGATCATTGGGTACGTAGGTCTACACGCGTAAGAAGGCAACCCCTCCTTGCATTATGTGATACTTACAGATGAGGGTGAGCCTCTTACATACAAAGAGGCCAAGTCATGCAAATTCAGCAGTAAGTGGGAGTTAGCTAACAGGAAGAGATTAAATCTCTGTATGCTAATGATACTTGGGATCTTGCGTTGTTGCCCAAAGAAAGAAAGCCTCTTCCAAACAAATGGGTTTACAAAGTAAAGATAGTTGATGGAAAACCCAAGTACAAGGCAAGACTGGTTGCTAAAGGGTATGCCCAGAAGGAAGGGATTGACTTCCAAGAGGTCCTTTCACTGGTTGTGAAGATGACCACACTACGTGTGCTTTTTGCTCTCACTACTGTATTGGACTTAGAGCTGTATCAAATGGATGTAAAAACAACTTTTCTGCATGGTGACATTGATGAGGAAATTTACATGAAAAGCCCGACGGCTATGTAGTTGCTGTAAAAGAGTAGATGGTGTGTAAACTAAAACGTAGTCTGTATGGACTAAATCAAGCACCATGGTAGTGGTACAAAAAGTTTGACACTTTTATGCTCTCTCATGGGTTTATACGCAGCCATGCATATCATTGTTTGTACATGAAAAAGGATACAGATGGCAACCCCATCATAGTTGTTTTGTATGTGGATGATATGTTGCTAGTTGGAAAAAGAAAGACTAGCTTAGATGCTCTCAAAGATCAACTGAAATCAACTTTCTGCATGAAAGATTTGGGGAATGGAGAGCATATATTGGGCATAAGGATTCGCAAGGATAGAACACAGAAATTGCTGTTCTTATCTCAAGAGAAGTATATTGAAAAGGTACTGGACAGATTTAACATGGCTGAAGCTAAGGCTCTTGGGGTGCCCTTACTCCCATATCTTAAGCTTAGTAAAGCCAACAGTCTAAAAGATGACATGGAAGTCAATGCTATGAAGGGAGTCCCTTATGCATCAGCTTGTGGCTCTCTATGTATGCTATGGTCGCTACTCTTCCAGACATTGCTCATGCAGTGGGAGTTGTTAGCAGGTTTATGTCAAATCTTGGCAATACACATTGGGAGGCTGTCAAGTGTATTCTTCGATACCCAAAGGGTACATAAAGAAAGTGTATTTGCTATGGGCAGGGTGGACTTAGTTTGCAGGGTTATTGTGATGCAGATATGGCAGGTGACTTGGACGCTCGTAGGTCCACTAGTAGGTATGTCTTTATAGTTGCTGGTGGGGCCGTTTCTTGGTGTTCTAGGTTGCAGAACATCGTCGCATTGAGTACTACTGAAGCTGAATACATATCGGCTATTGAAGCTTCTAAGGAAGCTATCTAGTTGAGCAAACTTGCAGAGCTCTCAGCATGTATATGGGTACTGCAGTTTTGGGATTTGATAGCCAGAGTGCTGTGTATTTGGCTAAGAATGCTATGTATCATTCACGCACAAAGCATATAGATGTGCGATATCACTTTATCAGATAGATTCTGGAAGATGGTCTAATCACATTGTTCAAGATCAAAACACAGGACAACCGTGTAGATGTTCTCACCAAAAGTCTAAGCAAGGCTCAGCGTGAGCATTGCATACGACTAATGGGAGTTGGTTAGAGGTTCACTTCGGATCTTTCAGTGGGAGGTTGTTGGGATAAAGGTCTATTTTCACCTTCGTGTATAGTACACCCACATTTTTTAGTTGTACATGTGAATGTGCCCTTACATGCCCTAAGTATAAATACATTTTATTGTTTGTGTACCAACACATTGTTGGTACACTCAAATCTAATCGTACTTTCACACACACACACACACACACACTCTCTCTCTCTCGCCGTCACTCTCACTCCTTGAACTACTGCACATCCCCAGCTGAGCTCCAACATAGATGCATATGCTTCGGTGGGGTAGGGAGCAAAGGTCGATATTGGCAAGCTTTGGTGGGGTAGGGAGCAAAGGTCAATATTGGCAAGCATCGGTGGGGGGTTCGGTGATGTTAGAGTAGGAGCACCCAATGGTTTGTCCATCTACCTGTGGAGAAGTCATAGCATCGGAGTATCAACCTATAAAAGGGAGGGTGGGAGGGAGAGGGAGAGAAGGGTATCTTTGTCTCCGGGTGATGGAATAGAAATGAAGGGGAAAATCAGTAGATGATGCCAAACTTGCAACTTGTCTTTGATTTCTTTGATGAACAGGGTCTTTATCTCTTTGAGCTTGTGCGTTGTGATACCACCTGAGAATATGCAATAATGCAAAGAGACAGTAGGGTTTGTGGGAAGAAACACAGAGGGTATGTGGCAAGCACTGAGAGAGAAAAGAAACTTAGAAACTCAAAAGATCAAGGTGATGAATCAGTGAATGATGCTATGTGAAGAAGAGCTGATACAATAGATGTGAAGCTCGGAAGATGACTTAACTGTCCTGTCTAAATTAGGCGGTAGCACATGTAGGGAATCTGCATAGTGAAGGAAGCAAAACAGGTCCTTCGAGCAATGGGCTATCAAAGATATATGCCGATGGTGAAGGGTGTGAAGAAATGCTTTGAATGCAGAAAACACAAAACCAATCGTACGACAAAGCACAACTTGATAACATAGAACACAGTTAGGGTTAGGGTAACTTAGAGATAGTGAACACAATGAATAATGAACTGAATGACTATTGAATATACGATGCTCATGCAGCAAACATACTATGTTGTGAATACTAAACCTTGAACTCTTGCATCTCTGGGATCGTACTCCGAACGGATCTTGAAATGCAGGAAGGCAGCCTTCGTGTGTTGAACACCAGTAAATGTAGCCAAAGATGTTGGATTTGATGTAGATAGGCAGCAAGAGAGAGAATATGCAGCAAATGCAAATTTGTAGAGGAGAGAGAAAACTGGCTACAATTGTAGGAGGCCAATACAAACAATCTAATGTGGACAACAAGGTGTAGAGTGTAATCGACACTGATGATGACCCCGCACAAGGGAGAGATCAACCTAGGAAGTCTAGTCAAGGCGACAACACCTGGATGGTGGCGACAACTCTAGGAGGCCTTGGTGACAGTAAACGCAGCTTGAATGATGACGCCAACAGTTGGAGATGGATGCCTGGTGGCAAATGCCAAATTTGGCAGTGATGGATTAGTAGGGGACAGTTGTATGTGGGTGACGGACGTTGGAATCAGGTGCTATATGGTAGTAGACAACAAATGAAAGCTTTGACCATGATGTCCTCCACGGATGGGGTGTGGGTGGTAGAGATACAGCTCTTGAAACCTACAAAAACGAGATTAAAGGAGAGTGGTGGGCAGCATGTCTATTTATAAAAAGTTTGAGGCACCCAAATTAGGGTTTTGCATGTGGGACACAGTATCTCTCTAGGATCACATTTCTTTTTAAAATAATAAGGTTTCTTCATTAATTAAGTGTGTTTTGGGGTTGTTTAAGTTAGGCTAATGCATTTTCAGCTCAACAAAGGATAGCTATGGAGGGAGCAAAATGGAATCCTCTGATGCCGGGAGTGGACCAAGGTTACAAATGCAAATGCCAAAGGTCGCAAGGCAGCAAAATGCTAGGTAGGAATTGAGCCATATGCCTGTGTGTCGATGCCAAATATTAGGAGCTGGAAACACAAGGTAGAGGGGCTGTGAAACTGGAAGAGGAGTGACACCAAAGCAGCAAATGCTGATGCAAAGTAGGAGGAGATGACACTAGATAGTGGGGAAGTCTCCAGACAGAAAAACGTTGATGAAGGTGGAGCTTGAAGGAGAAGGGTGTTGACACCAAGTAGAGGGATGGTGACCCTAGGTGAAAGATGCTCCAAACACAAGACTTGATGGTATGGAAACAATGCACTTGAAGCAGAGGGAGAAGATGGTGAAAGACAAGTACGAACCACGAATCGCAATGTTTGCTAGAAGGGGTGTGAAGGCAGTGGAAGGGTTGGAGAGAGGAGGAAAGGGTGTGTGATGATGGAAGAAGAGTTGCGAAGAGCGTGGGTGGTGGTGTGTAAATGAGTGGAGAGGTGGCCTATTTATAGGCCTCAAGTGTCTAGGGTGGCGTACCACTAAGTGGATGCCCATTGATAAAGTGCCTAGAATGAGGGCGCTAGTTCTTTTTGGGGCTGTTAGTGCGAAATCCTAACTGAGGTGGATGTACCAAAGAAGTGGTTTCTCAACACTAATTGCGAGAGCATCATGAGACCATCTATCATATGTATCCAATACAACAAGGTTCTTATATAGGGTGCCGGATAGCCTAAGTGCATAATCCATCTCTCTGTCTTTGACAATGCACTTGCCATCTTCAAAGATGACCTGAAAGCCATGCTTATTAAAAGTAGATATAGACAATAGGTTATTTGTAATGCTAGGCACAAGAAAACATTCGGAAGCATGAAATTGGAACCATCTACAGCAGTAATCATGATTGAACCAATGCCACATACATCATAATTGCTATTGTTCACACATGTAATACGCTTTCCAATAGGGGCTGAATGCAAAGAGGTAAAGAGACACTTCTTGGAAGTGATATGCTTTTACGCTCTACTGCCAAAATACCATGTGTGTTGCATCTCAGCCACAGTAAATGCTGAATCAGCCATTGAAGAATCAAAACTGCATGTAAGAAATGCACAGTCCTCCTCCACAAAGTTGGCCAAAGCTTATCACCATCAGTAGATTTGTTGGTTGATGTACTAGAGTCTTTTTCTTTGGCCAATTGCTCCTTGCATTCATCAATATGATGACCGAGCTTCTTGCAATGATGGCATTTCTCCTTTTTCTTGGACTTTTTTGTCTTGGGCAGCTTTATTTGATGGCTGTCTAGCATCAGCCTTTTGCTGATTTTTCATATTTTGCTTGACTTTTCCTTTGCCATCGTACTTTGAGAGCATAGCCACATCACCCGAACGCAATGCAACATTTTTCCGAGTCTGTTTCTCTTGTAGCAAGAGGTTTTCCAACTCCACAAATGTAAGGGGTTGCTGCCCCCCCTCCAAGACAACATCAAAAAGCTGTGAAAACCAAGTTATGACCGAGGAAGAGAGTTCAATGTGATGTTTACCAATTTTGCATCGTGAATGACCTCATCAATATTAAGTAGTTGCTCACGCAAATCTTGTATTTGTGTAAGGTGATCTGTCATACTATCAGCCTCATCCATGTTCACATTAGCTAGCTCTCTGTGGAGATAAGATATCCTGGCCTCATTACATGCTGCAAACATGTGCTCAAGTACATCCCTAGTAGCTTTTGAGGTCCTACAAGATTGAATGTGTAGAATAATGGCCCTTTTCACTGACAAGGCAATCAAAGATAGTGCTTGTGCATGCTTTGAGTCCCACCTGCATTGATCCTCGGTAGGAGTAAAAGGAGGGGTAGAAGCAGCGGTACCAACAACCTGTCCTCTAGCATTACTCTGAGGTGTCTAAGGTGCAAGGCCTCTTGGTCGTTGTTGCAGATCACTAGTGACATAGTCCCACAGGTCCTTTACCACTAGAAGGTTGCACACCATGAAACTCCACAACGGATAGTTTGTGCCATCAAGCTTGTTCTCTTGAGTGAGGACACCAAGGATGCTGCTTTGATCATTATACCCTTGACGTGCCACGCTGCCAATGATGCACAAAGATTAGCAGCCAAATACTTGTACACAGTTGAGTACAAAAAATCCCCACAAGAGATTAGAATGCAAGTACCAAATTGTCACAAATCTTGCTAAATGTGCCCAATGTTACACAAATTAGCACTCAACTTGCAGATTACAGCAATGCATTGCTGTATTGCACTTGCCTCGAAATGCGTGCTCAAAAGAAAATAGTTCGCAGCAATTTAATGCTGAGTCTCATCAAATTTATCTGAAAATCCCTAAAATTTGTTGGCAAATTTGATTGTCATAGCTAATTAGTGCTAATGTATTACTTGTTATCGGCCTTGGAATGCGTGTTGAGCAAAAGCCCCAAATTTCTTTGCAAAATTTCAAAGAAATTAAAGAAAATTATACCTCACAATCTGAATTTTTACAAAACATCTCCTTTGGATGTGTGCCAACAATAAATAGCAGCAGGAATCCACCTCGTGATGCATGTTGGAGCCAAAAAAGTTAAAAATTGAAAAGCCTTAAATTTATTGTACCAATGCTGAAGAAATTGTGCAATGTTGGCAATTTTAGTGGAGATTCACGCATGGGAATTGTAATTGGGCAAAAGCCCCTAATTTTTTCGAAGAAATTTCGAGAAATTTTAGAAATTGGAAAAGTCGATCGAAAGTTTTCAAATTTCTTGGTATGAAGTGTGAGATATTGAAAATTTCTTTGAAATTTTTTGAGATGAGGAAGATAGACGAGAAATTGAATTTTTTTTCAAAAATCCCAAAATTTAGAAAATTTAGGTTTCTATGTTTTTTCTCAAGTTTTTGGAAAATGGGGGGCAAGGTTGAGAAAATGGCGAGCAAGGTTGAGAAAATGGTAGGTAGGGTTGAGAATATCATGAGTAGGGCTTAGAGAGGCTATGTGTATAAGGCTGCGTGCAAGATTGCGTATAGGACTGTGTGCAAGCTGAAAACATTAACAACACCTCTTCTAAAACAACAACTCTTCCAAAACAGTAACTCATCCAAAACAATAGCTCCTCTTCCTTTGTCGGTTGAGTGGACTTTTGCGTAGGTGGCACTGGTTGAGCAGTGGAGAGATAGAACCCATGTGTCTAGCTTTGATACCAAATGTTGGAAATGGAGAAAGAGAGAGTGTGTGAACACAAGACAATGAGCAAGAGTGGGCAGCAGTTCCACACTCAAAAGATGCAAGTGTTAGAATGATAGAATGAAAGTATAATAGGACTTAAGTAAATTAGATCTACCCCTAATTCAACTAGAGTTAATTTAACTCTAGAACTAACTCTAGAAGTGGTGACACAACTTATTAATGTAGTTGTGTTCACATTACAAGCAACTAACTAAAACATTTGGCACCGCCCATAGAATTGGCAAATTCTAAGAGGGGATGGTGAAATCCAAGGGATGGGGACAATGGTTGGGATGATATATAAAAATGCAATTTACATTAATTATGTGCTCTGAGATGGGACTGAAATGGGCTAAAATAGGAAACACAATGGCCTGAAATTAGTAATAAATGGGCTAAGATTGCACCATTGAAGGTGAGAAGCAAGGTTGTAGATGTTAAGCTAAAACATGCTTTCCAGCTGATTAGCATCTTTAAACAGCCCCAAAACATGCTTAATGAAAAACACAAATTTGGTGCGTAGATCGAGAGAGTTTTAGTGGTTTTCCCAAACCCTAATTTTTGGGGTACCCTTCAACATGTACAAATGGACAGGTTGCCCACCATTCAGCCTCATCCTTTTGTGTAGGTTTCTCACTCTACTGTGAGGATTTCAACCATTATCAGCCACCTACCATCTGCTGTCCAATAGTCACCGATTGTAGCCCATTACTATCGAGCCCTATGCGGCCTGTTTTCAGCCATCACCCTGTTGTTTGGAGATCTCCATCTGTTGCATCATCATAGCATTTGATTAGCTTGCATTTTCAGCATCTGGTGCTAGGCGATAAGCTGCTGCCATCTCTCCCACTAGGCGATTGCTGGGGTAGTTGTGTTTTGGCTGTTCACAGGCCATCTACATCAACAAACACCTCTGTTGTTGTTGCCTGGTAGTTCTCAACCACAGGTGATCAGTTTTTAGCCTTCCTCTGGTGATATACTACTGTATTTACCAGATTTGAGCTTGCGATTGCTGTGTTTTGGTGATTAGCTTGCTGCCCTTCATTATTCAGCACTCTCTCACCTCTGATTGGTGGTTATAGTACTTTGGGATTGGCCTTCGATGGACATCACTGTTTGACACTTTATTGCTCTACCCTTCGGCATTTTGTACACTCTTACATTCATTTACAACATTCATTCACTTCAGAATTTCTTCTATTTGTATTTGTCTCTGTGTTTGAGTTTTGAGTATTGCGTTTGCATTTTGCGTTTAGGGTTTGAGTTTTACTTGTCATAGTCTAAGTCTATGTGTTTCAGTCTTGGTTGTATATACTGTTTTTTCTTAGTACAAACCCTTAGTATATCTTCACATGGTATCAGAACCAGTGCTATTCTAAAGAGTATCTTGTGGTGATTGTGGAGACTAGTCTTTCTGCAAGAGTCACACATGATTCAATTTACTCATAATGTCTTAGGCACCTTTTTCTATGGATCTTATAATGTCCTATTAGGCTTTTCCATGATTGGAGGCTCTGAGAAGGCATTATGGTCTTAAGGAGGAGGCAGACACACCTTCACCTTTATCATATTTTTCTACTATTTTCAGTCACCTTATAGATGATGAGTTTGAGGAGTATTTGCGCATCACGTACAGTATGAGCCAAAACCCTCTTCTGTTTCTCCTTTTGATGTATAGGATTTGGATGGTTTTCAGTATGTTAACTTTAATAGAGGAGGCTCTTGAAGTAGATCCCCTTCATTAGGTATATCTCTACCATGTGTTTCATTTGAGTAAGTAAACCCACATCTCAACTCCCTACCATCCCATCACTATCTTCTCCACATTTTGATCTACTCACATCTTTATTCCAAAACATTGGATTACACTCCACTTCCGCTCATAGCACACTAGGGGTTGGATCTTCTATCTTTGCTCCTAGCACTTTCTCTTTCTCCATCCCATAATCTCCCTACCTTTCATTCACTATCCCTCTTGGTGCATCGTTCGGGGGAATGCCACCCTTAATATTGCACCTTCCACATATCCTCGCTTCACCGGGGCTGGTAAAAGTCTATTCCAGCCATTGTGAGAGAGGAATTTGTTAGAGAGCAAGGAGAGGTTGCTGATGTAATTTGCAGCTACCAGGGATCAGTCGAGCTGCATGTGATAGCAGTTTGGAACCCTCCAAGAGTAAGTGACATCAGTCTAAGGTCCTTCTGGTGCAGATGTCAACATACAGGAGGGGACAACAGTCCTTCTAGTGGTCCTAAGTTGTAGATGACAGCTTCCATGGCTGTTTAAGCAGGGCAGTAGTAGCTTTTCAGTGTTTCTCATGATGAAACTCTGAAATTTCTCTCTCTATAGCATTCTCTCTCATCCCTAGGCCTCTCTTAAGCCATCTTAGCATTTTCCAGCAGTTTGAGCCATTAGAGGAAGAGATTTTAGTCAATTTTTGCTGTAAATCCTAATTTACGGCAGAAATTAGGGTTTTGACAACTGCCTCGGGATGTGTGTTCAGAAATGAGGGCCTAGGACTTGAATTCTAGGAGCTGAAATTGAGGAATTTCAGGGAGATTCAAGAGGCCAGCGACCCAATATCAGATCTGGGGTTGAATTTGTTTTTCAAGGAGTAGGGTGAAGGCCAATCCCCAAGCAAATCAATGGGCAAATTAGTTTGGAGGCTTGTTGGTCAATTTTGATAGCAAGAGGCACTTGGATTAGTAGAGGGGATTAGAGAATCTTGGTTGTACTCCTTTCATTTTGCAACATAAGATAAAGAAATACCACTAGAGGTGCCAATTTTGGGGCCAATAGGGTATCCAATGTCCAAGATTAAAGTTGTAAATTGTGCATTTTCAGTTTATGTGAATTTCATGCTTGTTGTAATTGGTGCTAAATCAGGTTATTTACCATTCTATCCGAGGAGGAAGTTTGGTTGTATACAATACCATATGGTACAATAAAATATGGTACTACATGGTACCTTAAGATTTTATAAGGTACGGTATGATACTAGTACGAAAAAAAATCATCTTGGATACTTTGGAGTAAAGATGATAGAATAAGTGTGTAAAGTCTAAAGAGCAATGCTATTAGAGTATACAAGATGAATACTTAAGGGTAACATGCCAAAACCTCTATGGTATATGCGTTATGTGCAATATGTGCTACAATATACAAGTACATAGTTGGGATTGGAATCTAAATACATCATACATAAATGATCATACAAATAAGAGGAGTGTAGGCTTGGGGGAGGGAGAGAGAGGGATGTGAGAAGCTTGATTATGAGAGAGAGAGAGAGAGAGAGAGAGAGAGAGAGTGTGTGTGTGTGTGTGTATGTGGAAGATTAATGCTTGAAAAAAAGAAGGTTGGGGAGGTGTTGCAAAAAGTATCCTATTTTTTCGTACGAAATTGTACTAATATACAACGTACCGTACTATGTACAGAGACAATTGTGACTTTAGCACCTCGTTAGGCGTTCCATTGGCAGAGCCTTGCTAGTGGGCGTACGTAGTCTCACATTTAGCCTTTTCCTTCTTCAGACGTCTGTTGCATACTTACATACTCATTGCATTGCACTTAGCTTTGCTTTACTCTATTTTTAGTTTTGTTTTTTGGACCATCTCACTACTTATCTTTGTACTTTTGTAGAGCTTTGTATTTCAGTATAGGGCTCACATGCAGGTTTGCATCAATCCTTCCTAAGCTGGAGATAGGAGTTGCACGCCGTTTCTTTCATGGTTTCATCTACTTGGAGTTTTGCTCTTCTACCAACATGGAGGCTTTCCCTCCCGTGGCAGATTGTGCAACATCTCTCTTAATGTTATCATGGTGGTGCCTTCTATCCTTGCTCTTCTAGTAGGGATGCTTCATCATCTTTATCCACATGGTTCTTGGCACCACACGAAGACCAACATCCTCAAGCTCCTCTTGCTTCTTTGGTATTGATATCCAGGTTGAGAGGGGGTTGTTATCCAACTTGGTATTCTATAGGTTTCAGCACTTGCTTTCGACATCGGCCTTTCCTCTTGTTGTACCTTTGCCTGTGCATTGCATGATTTCATTATCTTTGTACTAGGGTGCTTGGGCAAGTTAACAAGTTTCTTAGAAGGGACACTGTCCAAGTGGCACATGCTGCATGAGAATTCTTAAGCATGTAGTATACTATGCATTCCATTGTACAAAGCCCAAGTGGACGGATCTTTAGTTGTTTCACGAGTGGATTACACCACTATGCTTCTTCACGTAATACTTCATTACCTTTTCCTCGTCATCGATGAGGCACCATCCTTCTTGACATAATACTTCATCACCCTTTCCTTGTCATCGATGTTCTCGAGTGTATGGGTTAGCTTATACTGTTTTGCAATGTGTTGGATGTACCATTTCTACTCTCGTCTTCTAAGTCATTGTTACTTAATCGGCTATCACTTGTAAAATTAACTTTGACTCCAAAGAAAAAAACCCAAAAAAAAAGTTCAATGTGGTTCCATCTATCTTTGTAGGACTTAGTAGGCAACTAGGTAGTCGAGGAGTACCCTTGTCGGATACTCTGTCTTCTCTAGGGTGACTACTCAGATTCCCTTGGTAAGATAAGAGGGGGTATTGAGCTAAAACATGCTTTATAGCTGATTATATATTTAAACAATCCCAAAACACACTTAATTAATGAAAAACAAAAATTTGGTGTGCGGTTTAAGAGAGTTTTAGTGGTTCCTTAAGACCCTAATTTTTGGGGCATCCTTCAACATCTATAAATAGACATCGATTATCCGTCCAAGTTCCAGAGTCTCCTTCTACTGGTGGGTTCGTTCAGTTTCCTGAGTCTGAGTGAGTTCCTTGTTATTTATAGACAATCCTCATTTTAAGTTCACTTAGTGTGCGTGGTGCTCTTTTCCATGCAGTGTATGAAATCAGGCTTTCGGCTTTTCAATGCACTTCAATGTGGGGTGCGAATGCAGAGTGGAAAATGCAGCTCACGCTATTCTCCTTTTCGTTCACAGCCTAATGTGGCTCTAAGTGTGTTCTCTGGCTGCTCCTAAGAATTGTCTAGGGCCTTTACAACTCCTCTCTACTCGGTCAGAGTGGAATTGGGGTCTATGAGTTGGATTCGACTTTAAGTGAGATTGGACTCTTGACTAGACTAGTAGAGGTTGCCTCTAGGCCGTAGGTCACAATTTTCCGTGTTCTCGGCTTCTATAAGCTTGGTCGTTTATCTTTGGGGGTTTTGGGGTCTGGTTTAGTTGGGTTTGGTCAGAGGCTGGATGATTTGTCCCTATTTTTGTTTTGCCGTGTTGGTTCGGTTTCCAAAATTGGACGGTCCGAGTCCGATTGGGTATGTCCGATCGGACCGAGGTGGTCCGATTGGATCGGATGGTTTGATCACGGCGGTCCCGCTGCGACTGACCAGTTGGACAGTCCGATTCTACCAATCGGACTTTTCAATCTGGTCCGATTTTGGGAGTTGGACACCTTGTGTACTTCCACGCAGGCTCTACCTTTCATAAAAAAATGTTGAATGGTCTAATGATTCAAGTGATGCCATATCAAAATCTCAAGGCACTTGATCTGTTCACCCTTGAATGTCACTAATAGAATAGAAAAAGAGTAGAATTTAGCTTGGTTCCTCCCTTTCTTTTTGTTTAAGATTGCAATGACTATCTCAAGTCTCCATGCGGTATACCTTAGATATACCCAACGCCCCACCCTTGTAAGGCACCACCAATGATCCATGGTGCTTAAAGTTGTAAGGTTCCCATTATGAGAAGAAGCCATGTTTGATCTTGAAAATTAGTTGAATCCTGACTTGTATGTTAGAAGAGATTAATGTGACTAGTGGCAAAAAGGTGACTTTTGTGGTTCTAGCCTTTGGATCAGATAAAGTACTTAAATTGGTAGCAACTTGACGTACATTGCATTGAGTTATGGGGTGTGGAAGTTATCAAAGATCCCCATTTTGAGGTTTGGAGAATGGGATTCCAAGGGCAGTACCCCTAGCGTGATGGTTAAGGGAATATTCCTTAGAATATTTCCTAGCTAACTATAGAAGCTTCATAATATGGTCGAAGAGATTGACCAAACTACCTTCCCAGGTATAAAAGGAAGACCCCTCTAAAGCCATTATCAATTTATCTTTCATCCAATTAGAGTCCTCCTAGCTAGCCTTAAACTCTTCACTTATCATCCGTTTGGACTGTCCACCATTTAGCCTCATCCTTTTGTGCAGGTTTCTCACTCTATCGCACAGATTTCAGCCATCAGCCACCTACCATCTGTTTTCTAGTCATCATCGACGGCAACCTATCACTATCCAGCCCTGGGGGGCCTGTTTTCAGCCATCGCCTTGTTGTTTGAAGGTCTCCATCTACTACGTCATCATAACATCTAATTAGCCTACGTTTTCAGTATTTGGTGCTAGGCAATAGGCTATTGCCATCTCACCCACTATAGGTGAATGTTACAATACTTGCGTTTGGTATACTACTGTGTTTACCAGATTTCAGTATGTGACTGCTGTGTTTTGGTGACCGGCTTGCTGCTCTTCATTATTCAGGACTCGCTCATCTCCAACTGGTGGTTACAATTCTTGGGATTCGTCTTTGATGGACATCACTCTTTGACACTTCATTGCTCTACCCTTGGGCATTTTGTACACTATTACATTCATTTACAGCATTCATTTGCTTCAGAGTTTCTTCTCTATGTGTTTGTTTGTGGGTTTGAGTTCTGAGTTTTGTGTTTGCATTTTGCGTTTTGCTTGTCACTGTTTGAGTCTTTGTGTTTTAGTCTTGGTTGTACATGCTATGTTTCCTTAGTGCAAACCCTAGCATATCTTCCAAGTAGGCAGCTGGTTGCTCACACTAGGGTGGAAAGACTACATGTAAGAAATATACAAAATGGGCCAATACCAACAAGGGTCTAAAAGCCAAGGCAAAACATAGGTAAAAAAAAGAGCAAGAAAGGCCAAAAAATTAGGCAATAGGTCAAAATGTTTGTTTTCACCTGTCCCTTGCTAGGTATCTTGTCTCAAGGATGGGGGATACTATTGAAGATGAATTTGACTACTCTGCTTTGTTTTCTATTTCACTAATTCCCTAAGTAACAATTTGATTCTCTATTGGAAGTTGTGAATTATGTAGAGGATTATCTTTGCAAAAAAGTTGTCACGAGGACATGAAATTTTAAGATGCTTTAATCTTGTAAATAACATTTGATTAACTTATTTATCAAATGTGCAAGGTTGTTTAGCACATGACTGTTATTTCATGGTAACACGCCAAGTACCTTGAGGATGCAGTGGGTGTCAAAGGCAAAAGTTGTGCCAATTGGGCTTTGGGGGTCAGTTGGTGTCAATTTTAACCCTAGCATAATTGTTCGACCAATAAATGTGAGTGGCGACACTAGAGACTAGCATTAATTAATTAATTAATGCCAGTCTAAGGGTGAACACAGGTTGGGGCCTACTCTAGGTTGCCTATGGCTTAGCCAATTTAATTATGGATGGGCATATTTAATTTTAGAAAGGGTTAGAATAACTAAAATTAATTTTTATGATTATTTAATTATGAAAATTAATTAAATGATTGGATAATGCTAAAAAATGGATTTAGAAGACTGCCACTTGGCAAACATGCCCATGCAACGTTTTTGGGGATTGGGTCTTAGCCCTTTAGTCATTTGACAGCTTGGGAGAGAGAGAGGGAGTTGTTGGTCCATTTTTTGATCAGAGAACAACAATTTGCTGCAGAAGACAGCCACTTGGGGGCCTCAATAGGTAGGGGACAGTAGGGAGACATCTTCTAGGGGTTGGCAATAGCATTGCTGATCAGGTGACAACATTTTGAAGGTGCCTAGCAGTAGGTGACTACATTAAATGCAAGTTGGAGTAGGTGGCAAGCAGATTTTAGTGTTTTCTCATGAAGAAAATTAGATTTCTCTCTCATCTTGGCTTCCTATCACCTTCTCTAGTAATTTCTCAAAAGATCTAAACATTTCTTAGCCTTTTGGAATATCTCAGCTATATTTCATGGACAATAGGAGGATTTTTGCTGTAAACCTTAACTTTTTGCAGAAATTAGGGTTTGATAGCCACCTCAGGACCTGTGCCAATAGGAGAAGGCATTGCACACTGAATGTAGTACCGGGAATTGTGTAATTGTCAAGGAATTCAGATGTCAGCCCATTCATTGTAAATTGGGGTAGCATTTGGTCAATTTGTGGTTCCAATTATGCAAGTCGTGGGTAAAAAGTCAAGGGGCAAATGGCCCGAATTGCTTGGTGATTGTTATTACAGCAAGGGGCTTTTGGGACAGCAAAGGAGATTGTGAAATCTCAGTTTGTACTCATTTCATCAGCAATCAAAGTTAAAGAAATACCGGAAGGGGCGCTAGGTTTGGGGCCAACAGGGTGTCCAATGTCCAAGATTATCAAGGTGAATTGTGCATTTTCATTTTTCTTTATTTGATGTGTGGTAATTAAGTGCTTGATTAGGGAATTACCACCCTCTTCAAGAAGAAAGGTTGATTTCAGAAGTGGTCCATAAAAGCTTTTGGTTACAAAAGTGATACTAGTGGTGGTTATAAGATTTTCTTGGATTTTGAGTTGTTGGAATTGGAACTATGTAAAAGCCAGTGGTCCATAGATGGTTATTGTTAGTTGCTGCTATAGTCATGACTTTGTAATCATAATCAATATTGATGAATCCCAATTGCAACCAGATTTTTATTTTTTTGTGTAAAGTAGCACTTGGAGTTGCAATCATATTCGTGGTGTGCAACTACTTTGTTGTGAGTAGAACTTGTTGTTGTACGTGCAATTGGGGAACTTAGTTGTGATTGGCTTCTTGCCCTCACAAGGCAATTGTCATAGTTGGCTAGGATATCAAGATCCGAATCACGAGTCTTGTAAAGGAATTGTTGGGATGTAAAGGTCCTTTATTCACCTCCGTGTATTTTACACGTGTTTGTTGTACATGTGAATGCACCCTTACGGGCCCTAAGTATAAATACATTTTATTCTTTGTGTACCAACACATTGTTGGTACACCCAAATCTGTTCGACACTCTTACTCTCACTCTGACTCACCTATTCACTTCCTCTGCTGCAAATCTTCACGCTTCCGCTACCTGCACGCTCCAACAACTGGTATCAGAGCTGAGGTTAAGGTGCTCGCGCTCCTCGAAGTCCATGTGAGACATCACCAACTCTTCGCTCGCGAGAAATCAGTAAGTCGTCACTCATACAGGTCAGGTCGTCACTGTTTCCAGGCATGTGTATGTGCTGGACAGTCAGGCGACAGTGTTGCAGGTCACGTTTGTGCAAGCGACAGCCTGATAGACAGGCGACAGGTCAATTTTTGACCAGGCAGGCAGTCGAACAGGTCACGAGCAGCCAGGCGCAGGCTGCACAGGTCACGGGATGCAGTTTCGTCACGTTTTTGAATAGGCGACAGCTCACGCAAGGCTGCGTGGCATCTGACGGGCAGCGCAGGTCAACGGCTGCAGTTCAACACATTTTTTCTTCCATAAATTTTTAAAAATTTTCAAAGGTTTATTGCAAGCAACCCCTTTGCCACTGATGGGAGTTCGCGCGCGCAAGCACAGTTCTCAGATTTGGTCAAATTTGAACCTGGAAATTTGGGGCTTTTCCCAGATTTGATGCTGTTTATGCTTGACAGTGACATCTGTGTCAGAAATTGCAGACATTGTGCGCATTGACCTCAATTAATTTGGGGATTTTTCAAATTTGTTGGAATTTTGCTCATCCGAGTAAACATTTCTTGGCATTGGACCAAGAAAAATTGGGGCTTTTCATGTATTGATGTAATTTTGCTCAGCTGAGTCAGTTTGGCTGACATTTGCGCACATTTGGACCTGGAAATTTGGAATTTTGTGCAGAATTTGATAAATTTCTGCATTATTTGCCTGTGCAGTGGCTGGTTTATGTCAAAACAGCAGAGGATTATTGCTGGTTATGCAAGAACAGCAGTGTATTTGCTGATTTAGCTTGTGCTCTTGCAGTTCAGTGCTTTTACACTTGTACTTGTGAAAAATGGCTGCAACTTCTTCCAGTTCTGACATTAAAAGTTTGATGGAAATCAAGCGATTTGATGGTCAGGGCTTTGATCTTTGGAAAGATCGTATGCAGGGCATACTGTTCCTAAAGGATTGTGAGGATACTTTGCAAATGGATAAACCCGCACAAATGTCTGAGGCGGATTGGGCCAAAGTCAATAAAAGGGATGTGGCTTATATAAAGATGGGTGTCACTGATGACATTTTGACGGACATTAAGGGTTCAGACACTGGTCATGCAATATGGGAGAAGTTGAAGACTACCTATGAGATCACCACACCTGTTAATCAGGTGCATTTAATGCGCAAGTTGGTGAATATACGGCTGGATGAGTCCAAGCCTGCAGTTGAGCACTTGAGTGCATTTACTGGCATTTTAAATCAGCTCAAGGATGCAAGTTTGGATTTTGATGATAAGTTGAGGGTGATCTTTTTGATCATGACATTGCTTGACTCTTGGGAGACTTTGGTTGTTTCTCTCAGCAATAACCCCAATCTCACATATGATGGTGTGAGGGGTTCGATCTTGAATGAAGAAATTAGACGTAAGTCTAGTGGAGAAGGCAGCAACTCAGCTTATAATGTTAGAAGCAGGGCTGAAAAGAAAAATGCAAATGTTGGACAGAGAAGCAGGAGCAAGAGCAAAGGAAAAGAAAAGAGTGATGTTACATGCTATCAGTGTGGTCGGAAGGGCCACAAGAAGCCTGATCGCAGGTATTACAAGAAGGAACAAGAGAGAAAGAAGAATGCAGGAGACAAAAAGAAGAAAGAGGAAAAGACAGATGCATCTGAGGCAGGTAAAGGCAAGGAAAAGGGTGGCCTCTAGTGTTGTCATAGAGGAGCTCTCAGATGCAGAGGCTGATGTATTATGTGCAGTGGATTATGATGCCTTTGTATGTCACATGCAGGATATGCAGATCACGAAGGCTGATGTGATTTATGCACTTTTGTCAGTTGATGATTGTGTCACTCAGACTTGGATTGTAGACTCTGGTGCCTCTTTCCATGTGACTCCATGCCTGGAGTGTTTTGCTACTTTTGATGCAGGCTGTTATGGCAAGGTTTACCTTGGAAATAATCATGCTTGCAGCATTGATGGATTGGCACCATACACTTGTCTTTGGATAATGGGCAAGAACTTGTGTTGAAAGATGTCAGATATGTGCCTGGCATCAAGAAGAGTTTACTATCTGTTGGACAGCTTGACTTGCATGGTTACACCACACTGTTTGGTGGTGGTTTGTGGAAATTAAAAAGAGGTTCCATGCTGATTGCTAAAGGAACCAAGAAGGGCACTTTGTATTGTCTGCATTGTAAAGCTTTGAATGGCAAGTTTCTTGCAGTTTGCTGAAATTGGCTATCATTTGGAGTTATGGCATAGAGTGTGGCTACCTCAGTCCAAGAAAATTGTTCGCAGCCGTAATGTTGTGTTTAATGAGGCAAAGTTGCTGAAAAGCACTTTAGCCTCTGATGAAGACATGAAAAAGGTCAAATTTCAGAATTCGCAGCCACCTATTACTTCAAATGATGAGCCTCATGGTGCTGTACCACAGGCTGAAACTGATGATCAGCCGGTTATCTTTGAGCCAGATGATGATGGACAGCAAATAGAAGCACAGGGAGGTCCTGGACAGCAAGATAGACTTGCTGATTATGAAAATGCAGGTGCTGGAAATGAAAATGAAGGTGCTGTACAGCATGAACAGCATGCTGAAAATGGCTTACAACAGCCAATAAATGCTGAAAATAACATGCCTCCAGATGTAGATCCGATTCCTGAGAATGTAGATCATTGGGTACGCAGGTCTATACGCCTAAGAAGGCAGCCACATAGGTATGACCCCTCTTTGCATTATGTGATGCTTACTGATGAGGGTGAGCCTCTGACATATAAAGAGGCTAAGTCATGCAAATTCAGCAATAAGTGGGAGCTAGCTATGCAGGAAGAGATTAAATCTCTGTATGCTAATGATACTTGGGATCTTGTGCCGTTGCCCAAAGGAAGAAAGCCTCTTCCAAACAAATGGGTTTACAAAGTAAAGACAGTTGATGGGAAACCCAAGTACAAGGCAAGATTGGTTGCCAAAGGGTATGCACAGAAGGAAGGGATTGACTTCCAGGAGGTCCTCTCACCTGTCGTGAAGATGACCACACTACGTGTGCTTTTTGCTCTCACTGTTGTATTGGATATAGAGCTGTACCTAATGGATGTGAAAACAACTTTTCTGCATGGTGACATTGATGAGGAGATCTACATGAAACAGCCTGAGGGTTTTGTAGTTCCTGGAAAAGAGCAGTTGGTGTGTAAACTAAAACGCAGCTTATATGGGCTGAAACAAGCACCATGGCAGTGGTACAAAAAGTTTGACACTTTTATGCTCTCTCATGGGTTTACGCGCAGCCATGCAGATCATTGTTTGTATATGAAAAAGGATACAGATGGCAGCCCTATCATACTTGTTTTGTATGTGGATGATATGTTGCTAGCTGGGAAGAGAAAGACTAGCTTGGATGCTCTCAAAGATCAGTTGAAATCAGCTTTTTCCATGAAAGATTTGGGGAATGCAGAGCATATATTGGGCATGAGGATTCGTAGGGATAGAACACAGAAATTGCTGTTCTTATCTCAAGAAAAGTACATTGAAAAGGTACTGGACAGATTTAACATGGCTGAAGCTAAGCCTCTCGGAGTACCCTTACCTCCATATCTTAAGCTTAGTAAAGCCAACAGCCCAAAAGATGACATGGAAGCCAATGCTATGAAGGGAGTCCCTTATGCATCAGTTTGTGGCTCTCTTATGTATGCTATGGTGGCTACTCGTCCAGACATTGCTCATGCAGTGGGAGTTGTCAGCAAGTTTATGTCAAATCCTGGCAAACCACATTGGGAGGCTGTCAAGAGTATTCTTAGATATCTGAAGGGTACACCAAAGAAAGTGTATTTGCTATGGGCAGGGTGCACTTAATTTGCAGGGTTATTGTGATGCAGACATGGCAGGTGACTTAGACACTCGCAGGTCCACTAGCGGGTATGTCTTTACAGTTGCTGGAGGGGCCGTCTCTTGGTGCTCTAGGTTGCAGAACATCGTCGCACTGAGTACTACTGAAGCTGAATACATATCAGCTACTGAAGCTTCTAAGGAAGCTATATGGTTGAGCAGACTCGCAGAGGATCTCGGCATGTCTATGAGTACTCGAGTGTTGGGATGTGATAGCTAGAGTGCTGTGTATCTGGCTAAAAATGCCATGTATCATTCACGCACAAAGCATATTAATGTGCGATATCACTTTATCAGACAGATTCTGGAGGATGGTCTAATTACATTGACTAAGATCAAAACACAGGACAACCCTGCAGATGTTCTCACTAAAAGTCTAGGCAAGGCTCAGCATAAGCATTGCATACGACTAGTGGGAGTTGGTTAAAGGTTCACTCCGGACCTTTAAGTGGGAGGTTGTTGGGATGTAAAGGTCCTTTATTCACCTCCGTGTATTTTACACGTGTATTGTTATGTTGTACATGTGAATGCACCGTTACGGGCCCTAAGTATAAATACATTTTATTCTTTGTGTACCAACACATTGTTGGTACACCCAAATCTGTTCGACACTCTTACTCTCACTCTGACTCACTTGTTCACTTCCACATTGTTGGTACACCCAAATCTGTTCGACACTCTTACTCTCACTCTGACTCACCTGTTCACTTCCTCTACTGCAAATCTTCACACTTCCGCTATCCGCGCGCTCCAACAGGAATGGTAGGATTTGTAGTGGAGACGATAGATTGTATGACAAACATTGATAGTGAATGAACTCAAAAGCACAAACAATGGAAAAATGATGAATGGTGTACACTGATAAAACAATGGTGGTCCCTAGCATTTGTCTCTTCAAGACAAGGGCTAAGGCATGAGTCATAGAGTCGGGTGGTGATAGAGTCACCCAAGATGATTGCAGTGTCGTGGTTATCAAGGGGTTGTTGAAACCAACCTTACTTTTGGGAAGGGATGGTAATGACCTAATCTATCACTAATTACAGTCAATAATAAATTCACATAAACTAAAATTGAAATGTTACGACTTAATCTTGGACAATGGACAGCATGTTGGCCCCTAAATTGGTGTCCCTTGCAGTATTTCTTTAACTTGAGATTCCTTTGATCTCCTTCACTATCCAAAAGCCTCTTGCTGTCACAAGTGACTAACAAGCCTTCAAACCAATTTGGCCCTCGGTTTGCTTGGGGATTGGTCTTCACTATGCTCCTTGAGTGACAAATTCAGCCCCATCGTTCTTCATGAGTGGTAGCATGGGCTGAGTTGGTGGCTTCAATGACAATCCACCATTCCATTGCATAGGGAAGACCGGCTGATGGAGAAGAAAGGCAGTTGGAATTGCGGTAGCCTCATAGGGAGTCATCACCTTGTTGGTACCAAAAACTATGTGAGTTTCGAGGGGTCATACCTATTGACTCATCTCTGAATAGCTCACGGCGGTGCCTAGCTTTCTCCTTCCACTTCTTTTGCATCTGTCTTTATGGCAAACTACATTGCTCATAGTGAGCTGAATATGTCGCAAGAGGCTCTCTAACACCCTAACTAGAGTAAAGCAATGGGGTACAAACTTGAAAGCATAGACCGGAATGGTACTTAAACCCTCGTAGAATACTTGAGTAATTCTCTTCCATACAAAGTTCAAGGCAGATGGTACTCCAGGCATAGGTATAAGGCCCACTTGGTGGTGTGAGGGTTTTGCTAGAAAGAAGACATGAATTATTAAGAGACTTTTATGCCTATTGCTTGTACCCTTGCAATGGCATCAATATCCGTTGCCCTCAGCATTGTCCTCAGCATGCTATCTTACTTCCCAGACATCATCAGCACCGGCCCTACACCCTCATTGTCATCTCTTTTTGCTTGGTGAGCTATTGCTGTCACTGGTGACATCATCTCAGCTCGGTGTAAACGCCCCGAACAACGTAGTGTGCTTAACAATTATAATATTCGCTTATTTTCGAGATTTAATATAAAAGAGAATGAACACTTAAAGCTGAAAATGAAAATTACTCACAAAATTACAGCCATGAAAATGTAAAAGTAATGGAGACAAGATTGAGGGTTGAAGATGGGCAACCCCCCCCCCTCGAAGGAATGTATTTCTGCTCAACCCAAGTCCCTTAGGGAAGAGCTTAGTTACAATCAACCTGAGAGTGAGGATAAGTAATTCTCACTCTCACAAGATCATGCAAAGATGTACAAACACACATGCATTATCTATTATGCAATTATAAGAACTGATTTCTTTACAGTATGAGAGAAGAAAGAGGGGAAATCAGCCTTTCCTCATCGTTGATCAGCAGTACATGGATAGGGCTTGCTTCTTGTTGCTAAAATGGAAGAAAGAGCTCGAGAAGCAGGTGCTGTAATGAATTTACAGGCTTGCTGTCCTGTAAAACAGCAGTGATAGAAGAGGAAATATGGAGGAATTTGACAATGGAGAAGTGGGGGATGATGATGGGGATGGATGGGGCCAGTTTCTAGCTATCTGTGGGTGCTGTACATGAGTTTACAGCAAAGAAAAATGATGCTGAATGAAGAAAAACGAGCTCTTATTTATAGGAGAGGGAAGAGCTAGTACAAAAGGGGAAAGTGGAGTAGCACAAGACAAGTGTCCAGCCACATGTCATGAGATGTGACAAGTGGTGGGACACTTGGAAACTTGTGTGACAAGTGTCTTGACACTTGTCTCTTCTCTATGGGCTGAATACTATCAAGAATAGAAACAACCAAATTTAGTAAGCACAGTCAGAGTACAGAATTTACTATTTTTAGAATGACATCCCTATTTTTTTAGGACTAGCATTTTTAGGCTAATTCGAGGCTCCTAAAATTTAGGGACCCCCCAATATGGGTGTCATATGAAAGCTTTTTCCGTATACATTGCAAAAACGGGATCAGAATCTTCATGTGACTTTCCTATGCAAAGAAATGTGCATTTCAAGCTTTCAGCCCACACATGCACATTGTACAAGCATTTCATGATCATGCCATCTTGTTGATTGTAACTGTCTGTTCTGGCGGATCTAGCCCACACTTCAAGGCATCAATCCTTTTTGTGTGCGAGTCTAACCCTGATATGCGTGAGTTCTAGTCACAGGCGCCCAATCGGGCCATATAGGTGGAAGTGTGAACTATCCTTTCTCTAACCTAATTAGTGCAAAGGAAACAAATTCAATAAATCATTATATAGACAAATTAATGAAAAAGGATACAAATTCTGTTTCTATAGAGTTGTGACACTCGGTGACATTATCGACCTGTTGTTGACAGCCCTCTACTGCTGCATTTCAGCTGGGGACCTGCTGTTTCAGTCTTCTCACCTCCTGGATATTGACTGATGGCTGTATTGCTGTCTGCCACTCTTGTTGCCGGTCAACCACATCTAGGTTGCTGCATTGCTGTTTCAGCCATCTTCTCCACCAGAGGACTGATGCAATGCTGCCTTTTTGCACTCCTCAGCCTCACTGACACCATCTCAGCCTAAACAGCTGCGTTTGGCTTCCTATGCTGCCATTGTTACTTCAAGAACAGCACACACCAGATTTGGCCTTGAGTTTCAAATTTGGCGCTGAGTTTTTGTCAGTGGCTGTTGGACAGTCTTCTGCTCCTTGAGCATCACTTTGTTGTATCACACACCTCCATATCGGCAGTTTGCTCATGATTATCTTCATTCATCCTCATCTTTTCCACGAGTCCATTTGTTAGAGTTGTGGTTGTTTGTGTTGGGTGGAGAAGCTCTTGAATGAAGACTTATATCTAATGCACACACACACACACACAGAGTAAACAGGTGTAGCTCAGTTGGTTAAGTTGAACACATGGTGACCGAATGAGTTCAATTCCTACATTGGTACGGTTATTTAATGTAGAAATAGAGAAGGGAGATTTGAACCTGGGTTAGCAGGTTGATAGAACTAGTGGCTTGCCACCAGGGTAGCTACGAGAGAGAGAGAGAGAGAGAGAGAGAGAGAGAGAGAGAGCTCTTGACTAAAGGGGTGTAGCTGAGTTGGTTAAGTTGAACATGGTGGTGACTAGAAGGTCTTCAGTTCAACTTCTACATCCTGCACGGTGATTTAGTATAGATGTTACAAAAGCGAGAATTGAACGCGGGTCAATGGGTTTAAAAAAACAAGTGGCTTACCACTAGTGTAACCACTTGATCATGAAAAGAAAAAACAGAGAGCTCTTGCAATCTGTGCAGCCACACATGGAGGTTGCTTTCCACTTTTTGTGTTTTTGGGGCTGTTGCCATATCTAGACTATCCCAAATACGTTCATTTTTTATTCTGCTTCTGGAGTGCATAGTCACATTACTTGTCCGAGAGGCCACCTTCATCTTCAGTTTAGCATCATGGAACTCACAGACATTCTTTCCAAGGATGATTTGCTTTCTTGGCATGTTGTGGTTTCTTTAGTCTCCTTGTCAATCATATTGTGAGTCATATAGTTCACTTTTATTTTGTGTTTTTGGTAATTAATACAATTACCCTTTATTAAAAAGGAGAACTCATGCAAGGACACAAAACTCATGCTGAATAATAGATTGTGTAAGATAGATAATTGATGAGAGTAGGGCCTAGGTTTTCCCCCAATCCTTGATCCTTTCTAAATGTGCAAGGTGTAGAAGGTGCTCAGACCTAAGTGCACAACTCTATCACACACGTCTGTTCACACACAAAGGTGATAAAATAGCTAACGAACTCCCTTCGGGTCTTGAGTGAGTGAACTTGTGACATGAAACATAAGGAAAGAGAACCTGGGAATGTCTTACCTTGATAGAGGGATGATACACTTGGTTTTGGAGATATTGTTGTGCAAATTGATCACAGTTGACAAGTTGACTGTACAGTCCAGTTTTGGAACATCGTATTGAAGTTTCTTTGAGCTGTGTTAAGAATTTCTTCAAGTATTTTGGTCATCTTACTTTTCTATATACTAAGATTTCTTAAAACATAGTCCAGTTGTCTTACTTTCTTAAATGCTTTGTAGTATGCATTTGTCAATTTCTGTGCTGATTTATTATTAGGGCCAAGATTGAGAATGAGAGGAGGCTGGATTCAAAGAAAAAAGCATCCATGAAGAAAGCAAACCGAAAAGCTGGAGGCTGGGATTAAGGTAAAGGGACAGCAAATAATATAACTGATTTGAGGCTGTAAATAGGTACACTCTCAACATGGACATGAGATTGTTGTATGAAGTTACAGAAGCTCAGTGAAAATCATCAAAGTGGATAGGGGACCTGGCAACGTAAATGCTACCTTATAGTCAAGAAGCTTTGCAATGTGTATCCTGAAGGGCAGGAGCCATAATGTTTTTGGCAAGGCATCATTTTGTAAAATTTACTCACCATACCTCTACGTTTATCAAGTTATTGTATGTGATGGGGTACTGCTGTAAAGCAATCATTCAATTTACAGCTGATAGTACTGAATACATGAACATTCTGTGGGATTATAACAATGCAGACATGTGCATAAGCTGAAGCCAGAAAGAAACCCTTGGTCTCTTCCATTTCTTTTCCCATTTCTCTTCCCTTTCTACTGCAGAGGTAGATGTCACTGTGCATTATATAGAGAGCAAACGAAGCTCTATCATCAACTTGTCACAAGCTGAATGTGCAAAATAGTAAAACTAGTGTCTTTTGGGTGTTTTTTTGCCTGGTTTAAGAGGTCCAAGTTCCAAAATGTTAGCTGTTGATTTCTTTGAGTTCATTCATACAAGCTAAAGGGAACAAAGTTTTCAACATTTATGATACGAGTACTGTCTTCAAAAGATGCAGAATTCTCAGTGTTATCGATCAAGTCCTGAACTGTCTTGTCTTTGCAGCCATGAAGCATGTATTTTGTGGCGTTAGATATCCGGTATGCACGGTAAAGTTCATCAGAGATCCTTTCTTTCCCAGGAATGCCTGTTGGGTAGTCGTTCGTAGGCTTTCCAAATTCCCACTTTAAAGTAGCTCGTTTCATGATACGAAGTGTGATGAACCTGCCATGGGTCCGTCTTGGGGTAGGGGTGACTTGCCCCATGGAACACACTTCATGGGGTATTATCCAGCACTCTGCAATCCCACAAGTGTGCGGAAGCGTAACACGACACGGCACAAGAAAATGCCAAGTGAGCACGGGGTAAAAACAAGGGCCGCTCCCGAGGGCTGAGATTGTATTGCAAGTAGGCACAAAGGCAAAGAGAGGCAGAGGGCTAGAGGGACTTGGTTCACGGGTGAGAGTGGAGGTATCGACGCACTTCCAACTCGACTCGACACCGTGGGTGTGATGGACTAGCACAAGAGGCTCAAATCCCTAATGGAGGAGCTAATTGGACACGTTGGCTTGAGGGTAGAGCTTTGCAACTCCAAGTTGACTTACTTGTACACTTTGATTGACATTATCTATGTGGGCTCCATTAGCTAGTATTGAAACATGAATTAAAGGCTTGATTCTTCAAGGAATTTCATATATAGTTGATAAGCATCAAGCTGAATTGTCTAGAATGTCTCCATATCCTTTTGTCATATCTAAAAGATCACATTGCAAAGTGTGCTTGGAAAAGCTCAAACAGCTTTTGTAAGTGTGAACATATTCAATCTCTGGAGGATTGCAATGAAAATGCATCTCAAAAGTGGGAAGCCTCAAGAAGACATATATGACTCTTGTGAAAGCCAACAAGCAAATGAAAAGCAGGAGTACTGCACTGGTCCTATTGCAATCAATAGGTTCTTCAAAACTTATTGCACCTTGTAGATTTTGCATCTTTCAAACACTAATGAGAGCAGGCTTGCTTAGGAGTATGTTTTTAAAAGTATGCTTGGCTAGGGCTTACAACATAGGTCTAAGAAACTTAATTCTATTGTGTGGACAATTGTCCAACTTGCATGAGTATGAACGTCTTTCTATTGTACTTGTAAGCCTGTCTTGATGGGTTAGCATGAATTATCGAAGATGTGAGTATGAAGAAATAAGTCTTTCTTGTGTTATGGAAAGTGGTTTCTTTCACGTTTCTAGAGTACAACTTAAAGAAGACATGATAAGCTTTTGGTGAGCATGAATTACAAAAGATGCAATGTTGAAGAAAAGCAATATGGAAAGTAGTTTCTTTGAGGTTTCATAAGTGCAACTTAAAGAAGACACGACAAACTTTCCTCTTAAAGTTTTTTGTTTGTAATGGTTTTGGGTTATTAACTTTCAATATATAGTTACTCCCATGTATAGCTTGCATGCATTGATTATTTATATAATATCTTGAAAGTGAATCTAATCATGTATTGAATTTCTAAAAAGGTGAGGACTCTTGAAAACCATGTGCACTTATTGTTGGGTGGGTAGATTGGTACCATTTTTCCTTGAGATTGAAAGGGAAATCTAAAGTTTTAGGCTCTTTCCTTTCATTCAACATGCAACTAATTAATAAGGATAGGATAAGGAGGCCAATTGTGAAATGAGTAACATAAAGCAAACACCTTGGGGCTAGCAATGTGACAAAAAAGGGAAGGATCTTGCTTAGGTGTTGCTCATTGATTTGCTTTAAAATGTTATAGGCTCTCAAGTGTACCATTGCCTCCCAAAAATTGTATTCTTTAAAATTGCATTAAAGTTTTTAAAAATAAAGAAATAAATATTAGGTTAGGTGTTCTATGATTGGTCCCCTTACCCTATGTCATCGAGCTTACTTTGAGTTTGGGTTTTTATATATCCCTAACCTAGGTGTACAATGATAACTTTTTATGCTATTTTTAAATGAGAAGGGTTACTTACCAAGTTGTTTTTCCTAAAAAAACATGGATTCAACATGCTTTTCTTACGGCTCCATTCTTTGTTACATCCTTGTTTATTGTTTCAGCCTAAAAAGAATTGCCCGCTTTGAACCTACCCATGATTGATTGCAAATCAAAACCTTTTGATTAATGTGATTGTACAAAAAGATGCATTCTCTTTTTTAAGGGATTGGCACCTTCTTGTAGTGGACTTTGCCTTGTTCTTTTGGTGTATCATTGTTGTCCTATATTAAGCTTAGGCTATATTTACCTTTTGCCTTTTTGTCACAAACATCTTTACTAAAAATGTTATTTTCTTAAAAACAAAGAAGCAAAGATGCATTAAGGGACTTTAGAATACTGCAAAAAGACTCTCTTGGGTGTACTTCCAAAGCCAACGACTTTCCAAATTCTCAAATGTTAATGTAGATTGGCCAATACAATACAATGTAAAGAAGGCTATGGTTCTAGGTCAAAAGATCAAACCTTGATTATAATTGTTCTAGTGACCCTGAGCAACTTGGGATTAGCTTTGGGCATGCTTGGACTGAGATTGCAAGTCATTGCTCGTTCTTATAAACTATCCTTTACATAAGGATACGCTATTTGCCTTTCTTCATGAAAACATCAAGCTAAGTCAAATGTGCATCCTTAGATCATTTCTCCATTGAGAAGATTAGTTTTTTAGCATTGCATGTTATTACATCATGGCTAGGTGTGCTTGAGTTATAGACCATTCTTGGAGAGAAAAATTACCCTTAGTTGCTACATAGTGGGTAAGTGGTCCAATTTTTGTATTTTTTCATTTTCTTATAAAATATAGGGATATTTTCTTGTCTTTTGCATATTTCTAGCAGATGCACATATGTTTAAAAAAAAGAACTAATAATAGAGTGACATTCTAGTGCATTATATGCACTCTTTTCTAATATCCAAGTTTCCTACAAGTATAGCTTGTGCGAATGAGGAGTATTAGCTGCCAATACAAGAACTATGGCATTCAAGCAATGAAGTTCAAAATATTTTCATAAGTGTATTTTCGTAGTGATAACGATGCAAGTCAATAGGAATTAAACATCTTGGTATGTAAGCTTTTTGGATTGTTCTAGCATAACACCCATGGGGATTCTAGAATAGAACACAAATTCCATATTCCCCTCAAGGGCAAGTTTCTTTACAAATGAAACCATGTCGAAGAGGCATTTCCCAATATGTGTTTTTTCCTTTAAATTTATATTTTAACACCTCCAAACATACCTTCTTCATCAAACAACTGATTTCTCTAGAGCAATGTTATCCCCTTTCCTGCCCCATACTCTCAACTTCTTACAAAGTAACTTCTTCACTTAAAACTTGCATATGGAACATGGTTAGTTAATCTAGGTGGGTGAGCTTGCTAGATGGTTTAGCATAGCACTCAAGGGGATCCTAGTGTAGTAGAAAAATTCCACGTTTCCCTCAATTTAAGCTTCTTTACAAATGGAACCATGTCGAAGAGGCATATACCAATCACTCCTATCCTTTTAATTGGTTTTGAGCACAATCAAATGTATATTCTTCGTCAAATGACTACTTTCCTTAGAGCAATGTTATTCTTTATAGAATACTTGCACAAGGAACATGTGTATTTAAAAGTTGCAATAGTAAGGTTAGAGGTATTACTGCTACATAAGCTCTTTGACTTCACACATTTACACTCCTACTTTTCTTTCTTATTCTATATTGTACATTGTTGTTTCATGGTGATTTAAAGAGGGAGACTAGCAAGACACAAAGGTGACCTATCATAGTAGTTGTAAATGGAGATGCCTTTTTCCTATTGGTAAAGTAAGGAATTAAATAATTATTATACAAAAAAGGCAAGCATTTGGTGTTTTGTATATGATTATTTGAATATTTATGTAAGGCATACTTTCATGTCTAAGCCATTTAAAGTGGCTATTGTCATCCAAGAGAAGAATTTTTGCATAGTAGGAAATGATAGTCTCTTGAAAAACATTCATAGAAACGACACAATTTAGAATTTAATAAAAATTTGATGGTCTTTTTAGATAAGACTAGCTCAACATTGAGTACAGTTTTCCTTGACTTGTTGTGGATGATATTTTTCTTGGGATCTTGAGGTTTTTTTTTTTGCATGTTGGATTAAGTCGATAATGTTATTATCCTTCTTGTGATTATTGGCCTATGTCAGTGAGAACAATGGCCCCATTTTTATGTCATAATATCCAAGTAGCACAATCTAAGACTTCGTTACTTTGTTTCACAATTATCCATTGAGTGTCCAAATCAAGTAAAGTGTCCAAATCAAGTAATGCAAGCATACAAACTTGAAGTATTTTTATCAAAATACCCTCCCAAGCTATCACTTGGAATCGAAAAAAACTCTATCTCAAATTAAAGGTGAAATATGCTTTAGAAAATGATCTATAGTTTATTTAGAGGCAAATGTGTTTCCTTGGAGCAACTACACAATGGATGCAAAATGAAAAGGCTTCTCTTTTTCACTAATAAGCATTTCTCAAGAAATAAGCTACATACACAAGGAGTTCAAATAAAAACAATAGTTCGCTCCTCCCAACAAAACAAAGCCAAAATAAAAATGACACAGACATAAAGAATCACCTCAAGTTTGAACTTACAAGTAGAATGTGCAAATTTTGATAGTAGAAAACATAGCCTCTCAATAGATTTATAAAAAGGTGTATATTAGAACATGTTTATTTGATTCCCATCTTTCAAGTGAATAGCAAAACTAGTCATTATATGTTGATTACTTTGATTGATTAGCAAGTTGTAGCTTTGAGATAGGCTTGTAAGTAATTTGCCCTTATTCTAGGGTCTACTTGTATCACATTTTTGACATCATAAGGAGCTTTTCTTTGTTAGATTTTCCAACAAAGTGAAATTCATACAAAAAGAAAAAGGAATAAAGCTACATTAACTTCTTTTAGATGTCTTAAATGTGTAAGACAGAGTCACATCAAGAGTTTAGTTAAAATCCACATTGGAGTTACCATTAGCATCCCAAAGAAAAAATCCAATTGCCAAGGCTATAAAAGTTACTAATGACATCATGATCCTAAAGCAATTTAGTGCTTGGGCATTTTGAACTCTTTTTTAATGGCTTTGCAACTTCGATAAACTACCAACTTGCCCTCTTTACTAGCCGCCTTTACCTTGGGGAGTTCACCTAGTTGTGTTGTGAGTTGTGCTAGTGAAAGTTTACGTATGCTATATGTTTTGGTCCACTTGAAATATTTTGATTATTTGAATATTTCATACCTTGCATGTTTCTAAACTCCAAAGTTGCTTGATTATTTCCTTGCTTTGTGCTTTTGGTACCATCTAATGAAACTCTTTCTGCTTTCAAAATTGGCCTTAATTTGATTTGTAGCATGTGACTTTGAATATTCTTGGATGTCTTCATCATCTAGTTCCTCTCATGTTTCGCCGTGCTAACTAGCAAGGAGACCTCCTAAACATGCATGGTCTCTATTCTTTTGCAATGTACCTTCATTACCTACTAAAATGATAGTGTTTGTCATTCCCTCACTTGCTGCCTTGCTTGTTTAGATTTTGTTTAGCTTCTCTCGCACTTTCGTAATTTCATTTGTCTTCTCACCAATTTGTAGCTACCTCTACTATTAGCGTTCCTTCTAGCTTGCCATGCACATAAACACTTTGGAAAGTGAGTCTTTCAAAACCACATTCTCCACTTCCAAGTTGCAAACTTGTTAATAGGTACTCTTCTCATGGGCTTTACTCTAGACTTCAATTACGTATGGTTTATGATAATACATTATAGGGCACATAATTGCATTCCATGCATGTAAAAAAATCTCAACAAATATTCAACTCTGCATCATGAATTTCAAGAGATGAGATAATTGCTACATATAAACTCCAATTCTGTATATTCTTTTCAGAGTAGTTTTTTAGGTGTGGAATAGGTAAGGTAGTGATGTAGGATTTGTGCAATGTGTTCAACTCATGAACTTATATGGCATGTAATGCAGGCAAATTTTGGGAAGAAAGGAAGATGATTCGTACGCTTTTTGCTTTTTAAATATCACCTATAAAATCAAGCTTTAGTAATAACGTCCATTATACAAGCATCCTCTGTATATGAAAAAATAAGATATACATAGAAAAATGTAACTTACTACTTGAAAGTTCAAACATCATGCAGTGCAAAAGGAGGAGATTGAGAAGAGAGGAGGTAGACGAAGAGGAAAGGGGAAAATGTAAAATGAGATGGAAGAGGGAGAGGATGTTGCAAGAGCAGGGAAAGAAGTGAGTGTTGTAAGAAGTGGAGGGCTGAGTGAGAAGTGGGAAAGTGCTGTGATTCAAAATCCCCCAAAAGATGGTAGAAAACAGCTGGGAATAGGCAAAAAATGGAAAGGACAAGCACTGTTCATCCACCATCATGGTCCGTTGAACAGAAACATACAGGTTGCAAGGGTACAACTGAGCATTGTATGGATCTGTACTGTACCCAAGCAAGCAACCAGGGAAGTGGCATGCCTTTGAAAATACACACGTAAAAAAAAGAACCAGAAAGCAAAAACTAATTGGACTAAGTAGAACCCAAGTTGGTTGCTATGACATCACTAGTCACTAATCTTCAACAAACTTCAGAATTGTGCATTTGATTTCAGTACAACAAAGGGTTTCGCTTTACTCCCCCAAGATAGAATTACTCATGCAGATGCTCTCCTCAAGAGTTCATAAAGTTTCATATTGAGTGCCAGTAGACGAGATCCTTCAAGAAATTGCATCCACGAGAGTTCTATACATCTGCTTAAAGATTGAGATACTACAGACCTAAGAGTGCTCAGGTGAAGAGCTGGGAAAATCTAACTGCATCAAAGCCAAACAAATGGGTTAGCAAGTGCAGAATACATATCTCATAGCAATTTGCAACTTGGACTTGGTGCACCAAAGCAAACAAAATGGCATTCATATTCAAACCAAAAATTGACCATGGAGATATCATTATTGCAGAGTTGACCAGGCTCTGGATGCCCCTAAAAACTTGTCAGCTGTGAGCTGGTCATTCCATGGACATGTTGGCTGTAGCTAATTGCCTCTTAACTTCTCTTCTAACCCTGTTCAACAACTTAGACACCTCTTAATTGTCAGTTGTTGAGGTCGATGTGAATGTAGGAAGGGTTAAGGCTATGTACCCACACCTTCAAATAAGGCATTATGCATATGCACCCACCCCTCAAATAAAGCATCATCTATCAATACATGCTGAATATTAAACATTGGTAGGTTGAGATGATTCATCTGCAAAGCACCGCAGTTGCTTGCATCGTCTCTGATCTTCCACCATGGACTTGAACACCTCTACCAGTTCATCGAGCCCTAGTGTCTCTGGCTCCAATAACTTCAGTGCATAAACAATACTTTCTAGAGTAGAGAAACACTCGAGTTTTGGCTGTCTCCTCACCCCTTCGTACAGGCTGGGAGAGGATGCTTGAGGTAGTTTGTAATGTGGAATGAATTGAAGCCAAGGATTCTCGGAATAGATCCGTTTAGCTTTAGGCCACGTGCCATCCAAAACAATCAGGTGGCTGGGCCTGTCTTTGAGCAATTCAACCCCTGAATTAAATGTCAATTCATTTGCTGGTGCACTGGACAGTGACTCAGATAGCTCAACAGCATTTTCACTGGGATAAAGGAGGGCAACTCCACTAGGAATCAGATGTTTTGTAAACTCTGTCAGCAACAAGTTGTGAGCCTCATTAGCATTGTGATCATTGTAATGTTGCAACATGGATAAGTCCTCAGATGAAGAAACACCAAATATCTCTTCCAGTAATCTGACAGTTCTGAAGGCTTCGGCTTCTTCAGATAACTGTTCATCTGAAGCTGTATCAACTCCTGCATTCCATGGTGCTTTCTTTCCACCCCTGCCTGATATGCTCCTCTTTGAGCCAGGGATCTTTGGACGAACTCTAACTGACTTGCCTGAATGAACTTCTGGAACATCAACCACTGCCACATTTTCAAGACCGAGAAGGGCAATCCTCACAGAGCCTATTGGATGATCCTTCTCCTTAGGATTCTGCAAAATTGTGATCCTTACCTTGTTTTGCACAACACGCCTCAAGCGATCGCAAATGCACAGTTTCTGTGCCTTGTTGCACTTGTTGCAGAAGGGGCGCTTGATGGCTTGAGGGAGCACTGCACCTGCAGTGGCACGGTTGCTGGCACCTTCAAGGGTTGTGCTGCAAAGGCTGGACGTCCCTTCCCAATGCCCGTCTACACAGCTTGAAAGATGTACTTCACCATCACTATCTGCACCAGTTCCATCCTCATTCAGGTTCAATTCCCAATGTCCATCTGCAAAGCTTGAAAGATGCACTTCATCATCATCATCATCTGCACCAATTCCATCCACATTCAGATTCAAGACGTCGAAGCAGCTCATAGCCCTGTGTGCTTCCACCTGGATGCAGCATCCGTTTTTCAATCTCGAATACTCGCCCGCTTTGCAATCAAGCGAACGATGATCTCTCAGGATTTCCATCGATAGGAGAGCGGAATTACGTCTACTCTACCTGCAATCTCAGTCGTGTTATATCGACCGCCATTGTTTGATCCGAGACGATAACACTGGCTAGACTCGAAGAATCACACCTGCGGCCGCACACATCTGTGGGATGGTATGCCGGAAAGGTGGGTCCATCGGTAACATAAGCTCTTGCCGCATGCAAAACGATGGATGTAAACCCTAAACCCAAAGTTCCTTTTAAATCTTGTTTTTCTCCAAAAACAAAACTTATAATACCCTCACTTTTGTGTGAGAATTACCAAAATACCCTTCAAATTTCAAAGATTATCTGCACCTTACCAATGAGCTGCAGCTCAATCGGCAAGGGATGCAGGGGAAAAGGACCTCTTGACCCTCTGTCTGATGCCCAATAGGCTGGAAAGCCATATTGGGTAGGTGAGGATGTGGATATGTCTTCTTCTTATGTTGAACATCTAAAATGTCCAACCTATGATGTTAATGCAGTCTTTCAAGCTATGGCCAAATACCTCAAGGGCATTCTAATGAATGCAAGTGAAGCCTATGGGAGGGCAAGTGGGTGCATAAGCCTCATGTATGGTTTTGTGTATGGAGTCATTGTTTGCTACTTCTAGGGTCTTCACCTATTTTATGGGCAAAATATAGTCTAAAGAAGAGTTAGCAAGATGGTTTGTGGGAGCCTTTTAGGCGCATTGCACTATTGTTCAATATAGGCTAGATGAGAAAGGCTTTTTCCAAGTCCCCTTGGGTTATGCAAAGAGAGAGAATGGATGCTTGCATGCTTAGTGAGTTACATGGGAGATTGTGCATTACTTGCCCTAGACCACTAGTTGATCTCTAGAAGAAATTTTTCTCTCAAAGTGTCCCATTTCTAGATCTACACAATCTCTTGGAAAATGAGGTCAAATTGATTGTTGCTTCCCTTGGTAAGTCCTTTATGTTCCTCCTCTTGCAATCAATGCTTGTGGTGATAGAAAAGCATGCATACTCTGGGATAGGAGGGTGGAGCAACCAAAGGTGCTTGATCTTTTTGATGCATTTGGAATTGAGATCGTCTATTTGCTTAAATTCTCTCCTTTTTCTAGATGTGTGGTATGTTTGCAACAAGTAGAATAGGCATTTTGCTAGGAATTGTCCTCAAAGGGTCAGTAAACTGGTGGATAGGGAGGCTAAATAGGAGACTAGCACTAGAGGTTAAAGGGGAGACTACCACAAAAATTACTCAGCCTAGTCTCTATAGGAGAGGAAGGAGCCATCCTCTTTGGAAAATGCCTCCAAGAGTTCTCAAGATGTTCAACTGATTGCAATTAGCAAAGCCCATGACAAAGCACGGGCCAAGAAACAATCCAAAGATAGTGTTAATGCTATGCAATAAAGAAAAGGAAAAAAGAACAAAAAGATTATTAATCCTACTCAAGGTGTTGCATCAATCTTGCAAAATAACAAAGGAACACCAGCATGTGTAGCTCTAGGCATGGAGGTTCACTTAAAAGATTGGTTAGACAAGGCCAAGGTCTTTGTTAATGTGTATGCCCCCTTATGTTGAGCTTTAATCCAACACTAAACACCTTTATGGGAGGCCTTAATATTTTATCTTGGAATGTAAGGGATACCATCTAACCCCATCTTCTTTAGTACTTTGAAGGAGAAGCACCTGCAAGAGCAGATAATCAAAGTTGCTGATAAGGATGGGGTAACACATACAGCAGCAAATGATATTGCTAATACCTTTTCTAGAATTCTATCTAGCATACTTGGGGACATACTGAGACTATTGATGAGTCCTTTAGTGCCAAGGTGAGAAGGTTTTTGGAGTTGATTTCTCAGTTTGTCTCCATTATGATTATGGTCTTAGCACTATATTATGCCTTATCCCTCAACTAAGGACTTTGTCATGGCCAATCTTCACCTTAGTAAGGCCTAAGGTGGGATTTTATTATTCTCACACTTAAAAATATGTGATTTGGGATGTTTTCTTGTAGGATGGTGGAAAGTTTGTTTGCCTATGCTTCATTTGCGTTATGTCTCAATTGGTATTTGAAGGACCCTTTGGTGCTAGCAAGATTTGTTTAGCAAGGTTAATTGTTAGCCTTGCTTGTCTTTACTATAGTATTTGACCCTCTACTTTGGAACCTTGATTTCTCCTCTTGAACAATTAAAGGGTTTCCCCTTGTTGGATGGTATGTGCTTCATAGGCTAGATCTCCTAGAAATGCTTGCTTTCCCTAATGGAATGGTGTACACATGAAAAAGGGGGACTGCTCTTTGGATATATTGGTTTCGCTTTTTCTAATAGCATATTTTGACAATAGAGTAATGTTTGGACTTAGCCCAAAGAAAACCAAAGAATTATATTTCAAAGGCATCTCCACATGGTAGGATCTTAGGGACGCTCGTTGTTTGCGGTGTGGAAACCCATTGAATATATAGCATAATTTTTTTAGCTATATTGAACAAAGAAAGGGATTGGCTAGTGTTAGTATTCTCTAAAGTCAAAGAGGTTTGGGTTTCCTTTCCAACATTAAGGAGAGAATTTAGTTGAAGTTCTTTATTATCAATGAGGTTTTGGAGCCAAAATTAAATCAATGTTTGCTAAGGTGAATGAAGATGGTTTTCCAAAGTTCATGCTTATTGGTGAAGCATCATCAAAACTTGGCTTCAATTAAGGTAAAAAAGCTAGCTATTTGGGTATGGAAGGCTATCCCTTCACCATGCACAATTTGCTCCTTTGGCTTATCCAAATGAATAGGTTGCCAACTAGAGATGGATTTGCCCACTCAATAAAAGTTTCCACAAGTGGGGTTTTCACCTTTTTTAGGCATGAAAGTGTAGCTATAGGATTGGACCAAATATTCAAGATGGCTTGTGAGGGCTCAATTGCATAAGTTATTGGCTAGAGGATGACATTACTAGGGAACAAGGGAAGAATGACTCTTTTTTAATGAGCCTTGGCAAATAATTAGAAGCATTGCCATCCTTTACTCTCATACCCCGCCAACCAGTTAAGTTTTGTGATGATGTTTTGGCTCTACATAAGGTTAAGTCCAAATATGACTATTGGAAGGTAACAATTGCTAAGTTGCAAAGCTTGATTAGAGCTTGAATCCTTTGTAATAGTTGCCACGATGATAAGCTCGGCCTCTTTTTGTAAGGCTACATAGATTACTCAATATAACATTGCACAAATTACAAATGAAAAGTCCTATGTTTGGGCCACTTTGTGGTGCCTTTACCCTCAAGGGTGCACGCATTGAGTTTATAGCCCAATCAAACATTGAATTCACAGCCCCATCAAACATTTTAAAATTGACACATTATATACAGGTCTCAATTTTTATTAAAACATTATCCTTTGCAAGTTTCATTTTGGGATAATTGTGTTCAATCAGTTGGGTCTAGTCTTAGATTTTTAATGTACACATTAGTAGGGTGAAATCACTCACAATATTTTTGGGGGAATATGCCATTGTGCTTAAGCTTATTTGTCATAGTTCTCTTTAAGGCATTGGAAGATCCTCACTACAAAACAAGATGGGCTAGGACAATTTGGAGGTTGTTTGAAAATATAGATCTTTCTTTTCCCAAAAAGGGTTATACATTCTTATGTATGTCCAATTAAAGTTTTTAATAGAAATAACAAGGTGATCAAAATCACAGTGATTTATCCTAAGGCAATCAAAAGAGAGATATCTCCAACGAAGATTAATGGATACAATTAAGTGTTGTGACCAAAGTTAAACTATCCTAGATATGTATATACATGAGTAATGCAAGTTTATGAAAATGTATCAATATCCATGTGTTGTGGTACAAAAGTTGGCTAGCATGATATCTCACAAAGGTGTGCTTTACCATTGTCAACACAAAAACAAGATTTGAAATGTCAATGCATAGGTCTCCTATTGCGATAATTGGGTCACTCTTGCTAGCAATGTGTACCATACTTTCACTAGAAGTGAGTACTTGTAAATTGCTCAACTCATTCTTTAAGCTCTCATGCTAGTGACAAGCCTCAATGCATGAATTGCTCCCCATCAAGCTATGATTGTTAGCTTTCTATATTGTAGAGAACCTAATTGCCAACATGTGGTTGGATGCTATGATGGGAAGAGAAGATAGAGTATTGCAATGCTATACTCTCATCACAATGCTCACTTACCATTGCCCTTCCCTCCACAATCTTCTTCTTCATACCCATGTGCTCTTAGATCAAGATCTCTAAGATTCTACCAAGCTACAACTGAGTAGAGGAGATGCCACCAACCCCCAACAAAGTATAGAGAAGAGGAGAAGGAAGGAAAATAAGAGATATCTCACTCCAGACTCTCACACAACCTCTCAAACACCTCACTTAGCAAGATGAAGAAAGGAAGCTCTCTACTGCAAACTTCTTTTTAGAAAGGGGGGTTTCCCAATATACAATGCTGCAAATGAGAGAAGTCATTATATATTTCTCGCCGTCAACCCCTATGTCTATAAGTAAGAAGTGTTTTCAACCTATTCAAAGCTAACTTGAGGCTTGTATAGGGCTTTCTTATTCTACATGCTTCAGTTAGTTATAGGTCCATGCAACTTGCATTGGTGGATATTTGATGATCGTATATGGATTTCTTATTGTACATGGTTTAGTTAGTTACAAGTCCATGCAACTCCCAGTACTGGGTGTCTAATATATTCATAGGCCTAAAGGTGGTTTGAGGCATTTTGGTATCCAAATTTTTTTAAAGACGGTCTAAGCTCTTTAATTTAAAGTTTTGTATGGGGTCTCAACTCTTGGTTGGTAGCAATATTATTGTCTTTTGAGGTGTTGGGGGTTAAATACTGCATGTGCCTAGCCACCTATATTTATCTTGCACTCATTGCCCACACACCTGTATATTGTAGGTGGTGGCCTCACATCACTATCACTTTATTCTTTATTTTTAATATGACAATAGAATAAGGGAAGGTAGGTCACACATTGTGGTTGTTGGAGTTCCCACATATCCTCTTGCTCTCTCTTGTTCCAACCTCCATAGCTTTTGCTTCCACTTGTGTGCTTCTCACACTCTCACTCCTGCACCACCTTTCAACTAGTATCAGAGTTGGCATTCAAGGAGTTCCATCAATATTCACTTTAGCTTAGGAAGAGAGCTTCATTCACAGCTTTCATAGTATTTATTTGGCCATAATGCCATAAAATGTGCCAGAATAGGTGAGATAAAGACAAGGGAAAAAATTCTACTGTCAAGATTGAGGACATAAACAAATTGGAGTATAGTTCTGATGAGTACATTTTGGCTACTTCTTCACCTGATGTTGAGTTGATTGATACTCAGTTATCTTTCTCTCAATGTTGGTTGCTTGATTTAAGGGCTTCCTTTCATGTGATCCCACACCATGCTTGATTCTATACCTATTGTCCTTTGACAAGTTATGTAAGACTTGGAGATAATCATGTTTGTGATATTGTTGGCGTTGGGGATGTTTGTTTGCAGCTTGCTATTGGTACTTCATTTGTTTTGCATGATGTATGCCACGTGTCGGTTTTGACTAAAAGCCTTGTCTCAGTAAGATAGTTGGATGATGTTGGGTATTATGTTTCTTTTGGTGAGTTTGCATGGAAAGTCACTTGTAGCAACCTCATTTGGCTAGAGATGCCAAGAATGGTAGTCTTTATCCCTTACTTATACTTGGCACTATTGATCATGTTTTGGCTATGATTGATCTTCCACATGTATCTCTTTGGCATCATTGTCTTGGGCATATGTCCCTAAAAGGGATGAAAGTCTTGATTATTTTACAATATCTCTATCCTTGGAGTTTTTATGTTTTGATTCATGTGATTATTATTTATATGGTATGCAAACTCGTAACACATATAAAAATTCTAGCAATATGCACACGGATGAGCCTTTGGCTCATTCATTTAGATGTTTGTGGTCCCATGTTCTATCAGTCCTTGGGTTACGTGAAGTATTTTGTTACATTCATTGATGATTATTTCCATAAAGTCTAGGCCTATCCCATAAAGCAAAAGTCAAAAGTTTTGCCTACTTTTCAATGCTTTGTTGCTACAATTGAGAACCAATATGGAAATATGTTGAAATGCCTAAGATCTAACCATGGGATGAATATATCTCACGCGATTTTGAGCAATTTTTTGATGAGTGGGGTATTAAGTATCAGACGCATGCCCCTTAGATCTCACTCAAGAATAGCGTTATAGAGTGTATGAATAGGAATATTCAAGAAAGAGTCATCTTAGTTTGCTTAGCTAGGCAGGCTTACCACATATATTTTGGGATGAGGAAGTTAGTGATGATGTTCACTTGATTAATAGACCCTCGTGCATTGCTCTTGGTGTAGAGTTATAGAGAAGATACGGTATGGAAAACCTCCCTCATATCCCCATTTGCGAGTCTTTGGATGTGAGGTATTCTACCATGTTCCCAAAGACAAACACAACAAGCTGCATCTAAAGTTCATCAAATGCATCATTTTTGGATATGGTGATATAAGTAAGATGGGATATCACCTTTGGGATCTGTGTTGGATTCAAAGTCCATCAAATGCATCTTTTTTAGATATAGTGATGTAGGTGAGATGAGCTATCACCTTTGGAATTTGTGGGGTCGGAAGGTTATTCGTAGCTATGATGTTGTCTTTCACAAGGGCAAGATGCATAAGCAACCAAAGCTAGTAATGGAGGTGTGTAGGGTGATCTTTCAGAAGGAGACTCCTATTACCATACAACTTGTCCTAGCTAGACAACTTGCATAGCTATTGATGATGTAGTGGCCCAATATCTGCCTATTGTATAGGATAATGATGTTGGATGAAGAGGACAAGATATACACACTCCATAGCAAGCCTTGAAATAATCTACTCAAGCATCGCATCCTCTTGATCATTATGAGTTCTCTATACATTGTAGTATGGTGATAGAATTTGGTGAGCCCCTTACTATTGAGGAGGTATGCGTAGAGGTGATAGTCGCTCTTGGCAGAGAGACACGCAATCTTTATTTGATTCACCGCACAAAAATCATACATTGGATTTGGTTCCACTTCCCCGTGCAAAAGATGGATTGCCATGTAAGTGGATGTATAAGTTGAAGAGCACCCTTAGTCACCCTAAGCTAGCATATAAGGCACGTTTGCTTGCTAAGGGTTTTAAGCAAGAAAAGGGAATTGATTTTGATGAGATTTTCTCTTCTATGATTAAGGTGTTACCTTCACTTGGTTTTGGCCTTGGTTGTATAGATGGATTTGGACTTTTACTAGATGGAAATGAAAATGGCTTTCTTACATGGGAACTTGCATAAGGACATCTATATGTAGTAGCCTAAGGGCTTTGTGGAAAAGGGCATAGAACACCTAGTGTGCTAGTTCATCTAGGAAATGGTATCAAAAGTTTGTTGGTTTCATGCATTCAGAGTCCTATTCCTACAATGATATGGATCCGTATCTTTATATGAAGAAGGCCCATTCTGGTGGCCTTATCCTTTGATACTTTATGTTGATGGTATGTTGATTGTTGGGAGTGCTCATGATGATGACATGGATGCTTTGAAGACTCAGCTCAACAATAGCTTTGAGATGAAGGCCATGAGGTATGCTTCTCATATACTTGGTATGCGTATTATACATAATTGCTTTAAGAGACTCCTCTACTTGTCACCAAAGAAGTGCATTTAGAAAGTTCTTGAGTGGTTCTATATGCATGGTGGTAATTTGGTTGGCACCTCTTTACCTTCTCATGTGAAGATGAGTTAGGCAATAATCTCCACTCAAATGATGAGAGGGCTGAGATGGCCAAGATCCAGTATGTATCCACAGTGGGTAGCTTAATGTATGCTATGGTAGCCACTAGACTTGGCATATCATTTATAGTGGGAGTTGTTTCTTGTCATATGGCAATACTTGGCAAGTGACATCAAAACACCGTAAAGGATATCATGAGATGCCTTAAGGGCACCACAAACTTGTGCCTTTGTTACGGTAGCCAAGACACTGGAGTCATGGGTTACACATAACTCACATTATGTAGGACATGGAGATAGTTGGAAGTCCACCTTTGGCTATATCTTTATCTGTAATAAAGCATAAATGCCTTATTCTAGAGTAGGCTAGGGTTAAGTATAAAAGGTGGAGATGTAACATGTGAATCATCTTTTTGCCATTATACAACATTACTTGTTTGAGGTCTCAACCTCCCACCATCTAAGAGGGTGAATAGTCTTGGCCACCATAGCTTGGGGTGCATACCATGTTGCAGCCACTCATTATTTGATTCTCAACCAACATCGGTAATACCATTTCATGCCTAGCCACCTTTGCTATGGTTCCTTGGCATTTTATGTCTATTTCTTGTATTTTCAGTTTAATGGCTTGCTGTGGGAATTGGCTTCTTTACATTGGTATCAAAGCATGGACTTTGATCCATGGGAAGAGTCTTTTTTATGGTGAATTTGGTTATAGCTTAGGCACAGAGTAACTGGAGGACAAGAATTAGTCACATGATTTGATTTAGTTAAATCCGTGACTAAATTTGATGGTCTTGAAGAATTTTTGAAGAAACAATGGCAGATTCATGGTCATTTTGGTGGTACGTGGTCAATTTTGGGCCATTTTGAAGGATCATGGACTTAACTGAAGCCTAAACAGGGTTTGGAGAGATTAAACCGTGGTTACTTTTTTAGAACAAGCTTCTTTCCTCTTTCTCAAGCTTTCTCTTCAAGTTACCATGGAGGAAATTACTCATCTCTCTCTCCAGTTGTTTCTATCATCTATGTAACCTATATATGATAAAATATGGCATTCTTAGCTTGAGATTAAACACCTATTTATTGGGATTTAATGAGGTATTCATCACATGGTTGAAGGAGCTTGCTGGCAGCATTTTGCACCATTTTTCATGCACCTAAATCTGCCATTTAATCAAATGTTTGGTTGATTGGAGGCTACAAGCTCTTCCACAAGGTTATTTGGAGCACAAAGGTGATGTACAAGGCATCAATGGCATTCTCCCTCCTCTTCCCTTCAAGATTGAAGCTCTCTTCAAACCCTAGCCATGGCTGAAACTGTACAGCATGAAGAATCCTCCAATTTCTTGAAGATTTGGCCTCTTCTTGGCTCCTATTAGCTTCCTAATAGCAAGAGCAAGCATCTACATCAAGCATTTGAACAACATTGAGTAAATATTGGAGCTTCCAAGCAAGATTGAAGCATTTTTTTCATCTCAGATTGGAAAAAATAGGGCAGACATCAATCTTCATCAAATCTTGCTTCATTGAGGCTTCAATTCATGGGACTTTTGTTGTCTACTATCCCGGGAAGGTTCAATTGAAGGTATTCTTCAAAGATTAGGCTTACATTGAAGAAATTCTTCAAGTTTGAAAGCATTTTTAGCCTCTTGAACATGGCAATGTTTGAAAATTCATAGAATCCATGATTCTAATGAGAATTTACACTCATCAAAGCTCAAAGGATCTTCTGCAACAAGGTGTTGTGGACTTTTATCAAATCATTGACTTCTTTTGATTGCATTGGAGCAATCTTATTGATCGGGAGAGCTGAAGATTACATGGGAGCAATCATATTGGATAAAGCTTTCTTGAAGTTGGTCTTATGATTTGAAATCTTGGTCTATTGATGGTGGTTTATGCTGAATATTGATTGAATTGGATTCATCTACTACGTTCCATCAACATTAAAGAGGAAATTCCATTGCTTTCAGCTTAATCTCTCTTTTCATTCAATTATTGAACTAGTCCATTTGTTCATAAAAGAGATTGAGTGGAATAGAACCTCTTAATTCCTATTGAAGAGCATGTAGAATTCAACCCATGACTGATTATGATTGCTTGATGAGTTTCTTTCTTGTCCATTCAAATGTTGAAGCTCAATTGATTGCATAAATGCTACTCACTACCTACTTGACTTGGATTTTTGTTGGATGATTGAACATTGATGCTATAGGACTGAAATAAGGATGAAAATGGTAAGTGGGAACATTGTAAAAGCAGTGAGTCATTGCAAAAGGGTAATGCCCTAACCATAGCCCTTTCAATTCTGCATTTTCCAATACCCACTTGCATTTCATTAAAGAATTTAAAAACTTTTTCAATTAATGCATAGCATCCTTGTTTGATTAGCCATTAGAATGTACTTGCCATGTTGGTTCCCGCGAGGAAAAAGCGGATGCCAGGTGAGTCGGGAAGAAAAAGAGAGGTGACCCTCCCTTCCCAATTAAGACCTTGAAGGGGTGCACAACTCGGCTTGAGGTGGAACTTTGCACGCTCCTCTTGTCTTGGAGCCCATGCAATTTTCAATCTAGGTGTAGGTACATTCCCCATTATCAGGGTTTGGCACTAGTACAACATTGTGTTGGGGTAAAAGGCCTTTGGGCTTGCCCTTGTACACTGTGACCGTCGATTCTTTATTCATATATAATATGATAGTGCAATAAGGCTTTCAGTTCAGTTGGACAACACCTACATGGTGTGTGTTTTTCTCTCCCACATCTTTCTCTTCTCCTTCTCCAGTGCCATTGTATCCCCTTCAACTGATATCAGGAACTTGATCATGGAGCTTGGCCCGGTATTACTTCAGCCCGGATTGAGTACCTAGAGCTTGGAGCTTCAATGCCAGCCATGGCTTCTTCCCCCCGAGGTAAGATTTCATCTTCTGCTCTCCCCGGCCCTCATAGGCTCTTTGCAAGTGTTCATGGGCTTCATTGAGTACCTTCTATGCTCCCATTTTCCCCCTTAACCTTAGCATAACCAGCATACCCCACAGTAGCCGCTCACGTTTTTTTGCTCTTATTTCAAAATTTGTCTCAAAAATCCCATTTTTTCTCATATCTCGGGCATTCGGAACCTGATTTAGGCAAGGTAAAAGTCTAACTTGGGATTTTGGCACGCTCCGGATGCAATGGTGATGTCAGATCTGCCAAATTTTGATCACAGATTTTTTTGTAATAGATCTGAGTTGATTTACAACAAGAAAATGTCATGCTCTTAGCTTATGTGATGCTCCCGAGGCTTCGTATTTGATGCCCAAATGCTTTGGGGATGTTTGCCCAATGTTTTGAGATGCTTTGGGACTTGGTTTGAGCTTCCATAGCTCGATTTATGCAGGGATTTACTGTTGTACATTGTTTAGGCAACAAGGTTTGATCAGGATGGCTTATGCATAATGCTCTTTGTTGACATTCGGGTGTCCTGTTGCATATATTAATGCTTGGTCATCATGATTTATGCCCGGATATGCTATTTGAGAGCTATTGAGCCTTGATTTGGATGCAGACACTTCGTTGCTAGTTGGGATTTATGCTACCTTGGTTGACAGGTTATTTTACCTCCAGTTTGGTTATGCCTATGGTATACGGGTGCTCTCAACTACTCGGGATGATATGCTGATGTATTTGGATGATGCCACTTTGATGTTTATGATCCTGAATGCTTCTTGAGCAAAGAGTAGAGCTCAATTCTTGGTTTACTACCATTTTCTTTAAAGTTGGCATTTCACTTGACAAGGTTTATGCCCCGTGCTACCCATTATGGGGCTGATGTCTAATGTGGATGCTTTTTGATTCTTCGACTACAATATGACAGATGTTTGGACTTGAATCGACTAACATTTGAGAATTTTGTGGAGCAGTTTGCATTTGGTTGGCTTATCACTTATGCAGCTTGGATGCTATTTGGCCCTTAATGCCCCGATTATGGATCTTGGATTTACTTGGATACAGATACATGTTGCTTGCTCCATTGTCTTGGCGGTTGGTTATTGAGCTTTCATTGCTCATTGATGCTTGGTTCTTTGCGGGTTACTCCTTGATCAGTGGACTTCTTGACAGTGCTTGGGTTTAGCAGTTATGGCTTTGTTGCTTTTGTGTTGCCTAGCTTCTATGCTAGTTGGGTTGCTTTTTCCCATACAGGTCAGAGAGCAGTTGCTCTTGATGCTTACCCGTCTATGCACTCTGTCTACTGTCATGTACTTTACAGAGCCACTTATTTGGATGTTGTTGTACAAATACTTGGGCTTTTCCTGGAGCTTGACCATTGCAGGATCTTATGCCACTTACCGGTCTTGCATTGACTTGGATGCTACTATGTGTTTGATGTATTGCAGCGTCATGTTTGCCATTATGGTTATGGGCTGATTTCATGGATGAATACCATATGCTCTTATGACAAATGTCTTATGTTTTACCATACTGTGATTGGTTATGTCATGTAGTTGGCTATACGACTCTTCTTCATGTGGAAGCTTTTGCATCCTTGGTTGATGCCTTTATGTCCTCCCGTATGTTGAGGTTTCATGAGCCTTTGCAGCATGCTTCTACCACTGATGTACTTGTAGATGATTGTCTTTATGAGTAGGTTTCCTCCGTTGGGATAGCCCTCGACTTCTTGAGCTCTGTGGATGTTATGGATAGCCCTATTCATGATGACTTGGATTCCTTGTCGTTTTCTACAGGTTCTTCTACTTTAGATGTTGTTTGCTTCCATTGTGGGAAGCTTGGGCATGTGCAAAGAAAATGCTTTAGACGGATTAGAGAGCAGCAAAGACAAAGACAAACTCGACATGAGAAAAGAGTCACGGATACAATAGATGCAGTAGGTGTTACCACTCCTACTAGTGGTGAGGTACATGCAGTTACCCATGAAGATGCAGTTGAGCATGTACTCTTGTCATCTTGTTTCCCTACATCTTACTTGCTTAGTGATCAGCCCTATGCGTTTGATTGGCTTTTGGACTCTATGGCATCTTATCATGTTACCCCTCATAGAGCATGATTCTCTTCTTACATGGAGGTTGACGGATGTATTGATTTGGGCCTTGAGCAATCTTATGCTATTATTGGTACAGGGGATATACACCTATCTTTGCCTAATGGGACTTCTCTTATACTCAGGGATGTTTTACATGTTCCCATGCTCAATAAAAGCTTGATTTCTGTCAGTCAGTTGCATAATGCAGAATATACTAATTCTCTTCAAGATAGGTCATGGAAGATCTATCGTGGTTGCTTGGTTTTGGCCAGAGGTTCTAGAGTTGGTTTTCATTACCCAGTGCACGTCTCTCACGTGGGAGATTCTATGGTTGCAGTTATCTGGTGGATACCCACATGCATTGTTATGGCATTATCACCTAGGCCATATGCACCACAGAGAGATAGAGATCTTGTCTCGTTTAGACTCATTGTTGCCTCCTATGTCACTTATAGATCTTGATGCTTGTCCTGATTGTACTCTTGGTCCTTGCAGAGCCCCCTTGGCTTATGGCAATCATATGAGGCATGCTCCTCTAGATCTTGTCCATTGTGTAGTATATAGACCTATGCCTTCCTAGTCACTTGGTGGAGCATCGTACTTTGTGACCTTTGTTGATCATGCTGCCCACCGTGTTTGGGCTTTTTCCTTGGAGCAGATTGAGGATGCTGCAATTATGCTTGACAGGTTTATGGATTCTGCTCTGGTAGCAGGCCTAGGTGCTTGCACATGGATTATGAGAGTTATGCTCTCTCTCCCAGCTCTTAGACCTCTTATCAGTAGTATGGCATTGATTTCTTGTGCCCACAGTATTATGGGATTGCTCATGGTATGTGCCTGACCTTATAGGCAAATGTTGCTTCTATGCTTACCATAGCTGGGTTGTCTTATGGCTTTTGGACTAAGGCCCTTATGATGGCAGTCTATTTGGTTAATAGGACGCCGTGCTTGACCTTGGATGGTATTATACCCCATGAGGCATGGAGTGGCATGCAGTCCTCCTATGATTACTTGAGGATGTTTGGCTACCACGCATCTGTACGTATGCCACATGAGCCTATGTCACATAGATGTATCCTCATTGGTTATGGAGATGGTGACTTTAAGGCCTACAGATTATGGGATTTGGATGCCCAGGAGTTATATGCAGCCGTCATGCTATCTTCTATGAGTCGCAGACAACTCTCAGGTCTCTTGATGAGTGTTGAGTACTCTTTATGGTTGATTTTATAGCAACTATAGTGCCATTGCAACAAGTTATTTATGCTGAAAATGAGGCACTTATTGGCCCAGATGACATAGCTATGCATAGTAGTCAGGGTCAGGATGTTGGTGGTCAGTTGCTAGACCCCTTTTGTTGGCTCATGAGAGCCATTTTCTTGTAGTTTTGTAGGTTGGATAGCTAGCCATATGTCAGTCTTCCGCTTCATTGAGGCCACATGTAGTCTTGAGACCCCGTTGGGCAAGTGTCTGGGATGTTGGATCTCTTTCAGTGATTGACTCTGGAGAGTTTGTTTGCTCTCCGCTATCTTGTATGCGCGACTTTGATGCTTTATAGCTGTGCACTGATGAGTTGTGCTTGCTTCATGAGAAGCATTCTTGGATTGCTCCATTGTATGTAGTTGTGGGATCGCTTATCTCCTGGATGTCATGGACTCGAGGATGCTTGACTCTTCTTCTGCAGAGGTTCCCGACACTTTTTGCACAGCTCGCTTTCTGGTTGGGCGTTGTGTGAGATGTTATGATTCCTCACCTTGTCTTTTTTTGAATTTTCTTTGTTTTCACTCCCTAGCCACATTGGCCTTTTAGTGGGAGGTTGTTGGGGTAAAAGGTCTTTGGGCTTGCCCATGTACACTGTGACCACCCATTCTTTATTCATATATAATATGATAGTACAATAAGGCTATCAGTTCAGTTGGACAGTACCTACATGGTGTGTGCTCTTCTCTCTCGCATCTTCCTCTTCTCCTTCTCCATTGTCATTGCATCCCATTCACATTGATCAATCATATTCAGGGTTTCATAAGTGGTTGAAGGACCATTGGAAGAGGTATAGGGCAGCTCCTATTTTTAGGGTATCTACATGTATTGGACAGAGTTTTTACAAATAAAACAACAGGTATATACCAATCTACAGGTTATTCTTGATCCCTACAGGTGCCCCATAACCCTCTTCTAGTTGCTACAGTGGTTTACAAGGATTTCCTCCACTCAGGGTATTCCTATAGGGTCAAATAGTGTTCTTATAGGTGGTAGGAATTTTCTATTCAGACTTGAAGATTCAATCACAGCAAATTCTGTCCCGATCCAAATTAGAAATTTGATAGCCCCATTTGAAGAGGGGATCCTAAGCTCCGATTTGAATAAATTTTTTTGGTGATATGACATCAGAAGCTCAAGTTACTCTGCTGATTTTTCGACACTAGGTATGTTGAGACAACACCCAGACAACATATAGGGGGACACCGTTTGACATTGTTCCACCCAAAGTATCCAATCCAAGTCCATACCTTTTGAAATTTGGTATATCCCCATATAATAAGCTTCCAATAGAGATATTAAGCATTGGGATTGGTGCTATATTCTGAGAGAAACAAGGGATTAGGTGACAAAGTGTCTACTACTATATCACTGTCTCTTAATGGCCAGGAATAAGAAGAAAGATCCCATTACTGAGGCATTGAATGATGGTGTTAGAGATTTTCAAGAGGATCACAATTACATAATTGAAGCCCATAATGTTGATCAAATAGATGAAGAATTAAGCATTGGGATTGCTTATAACACACATCAAGGACAACATGATATACATGAAGAGCATGCATGGAATGATTATTTGTTACTGTCAAAAGAGTTGGGACATGTCACTGAAGGCTTTTCGAAGGATTTGAAGGCTTTGAATGAAGGTTTAACTCATATGAATCAAGTTTTGTTGCAAAGGATAGCACAAGTAAACCAAGGAATCTCTAATTTACAGCAAAGCAACAAATTTGTATTCCAAGAGCTCATCTTTGCCATAAAGGAAATTTGAAGCAAGCCACAAAGAGAACCTCAAACTATTCAAGACTCCCATGCAAATCCCTTTGTTGGTAATCCTTCCCATCCAAGCAAAGAGAAGTCTCAGCCAGTTATGCACACTTTTGAAAGGAAAGAACCATCTAGAGTGAGGGGCAACCATCATCCTTCACAAATTCATGGCATTCATAACCCAAGGCCTTAGTTTAGCAGTCCAAAAGATAATCATAGATATGAAGGGGAACAAGATAGCACTTGATGGGATAATGATTATCATGGATGTGACCCCTTCTACAAGATTTTTTATCATTAGCCCTCAAATACACAAAAAGGAAATGCAGTCAATAATCAAGTTCATGAAGGTGGAAGGCATGATGAGCAAAGATCAGCTCATGACATCCCAAACCAAGAGCATGTTTCAAATGCACAACCTTCATCTCATGGTTTTGGGCCACCTAATTTTAGGAAAAATTCATGGAACAAAGATTCATGGAGACCACATTCTCATGGGCAGCCATCTTACAATGCAAAAGAATACAAGGAAAAGATCAATATCACTAATTTCAAAGGAGATAATACTTCGCCTTCGAAATGGGAAGAGTGGATCAATAAGCTTGAGTTATACTTCACCCTTTATCCTAGAAGTGAAGAAGCCAAGATTTATTTTGCGGCTCTTCATCTTGAAGGTTACGCCCATACTTGGTGGCGTTACATGCACAAGATTGGGAAAAACTTTGACTCTTGGGAGGAGTTCAAGCAAGCAATGATTGATGTCTTTGTGTCTCCTTTGGAAAAAGAAAGGCTTCAAAGAAGATAGTATGCATGCGCTCAAAGAGGAATGTCCGTTAGAGACTATTCCAACACTTGAATATTTCCATGTATGTTGAAGGCATTTCAGATTTTGCTAAGCTGAATAAATACATTTTTGCTAGGCATTTCAGATTTCGCTAAGTTGAATAAATACATTTTTGGTCTTGATTCTGCCTTATCATCGGAGATAGGAGCTCAACAATCAAAAACATTACATGAGGCCATACAATTGGCTAAAAAGTACTCCTTGAAGTACAAGAGAGATGCAGGAAATTTCCAGGAAAGGAGTATGGGCAATAATATTTCCAATCAACATACAAAATATGGGCAAGTTTTCAGCCAATCAAGAGACTCTTTTAGGCATGAAAACAGAGCTTATAATAGTCAAAACAGTTATAACAGCAAAGTGCCAACATTTCCCACTATTTATGCCTCTAAACAGGGTAGAAATTTTGTATAGAAATAGGGGCAAACTTTCAGAAATGTGGCTGGGCCAGGATGTACTTTTTCAAGAGCTAAAAATGCTCCTAAACTACCCCAAAATAGTTATAATAGCAACTTCCTTCCTCACAACAAGATTAGAGAAATGCATGCAAAAGGATTATGCTTCAAATGTGGGGAGAAGTGGTCACAAGATCATAAGCTGAAGTGTAAAGCTAAGAACTCAAAAATCAACATGGTGATTACTCAAAATGAGGAAGTGGAAGAAGAAGAAGATCAAGAGGGGAATTTACTGCATGTTGAAGCATACCCAATGGTTGAAGAGATTCATGAAGATGAGTATGCCACCAATGAAGAATTTTATGATCCCGTGGATGGATTTCCATTTGATCCAAGTGATACTCATGATTCTCATGGTTCCTTGTGTATCATCTCACATGATGCATGGACCGATTGTAAAGGAGAAAATACACTTAGACTCAAAGTTTTCATTAATGGTAAGGTTGCACATATTTTAGTGGATACGGATAGCACTCATAGCTTTGTTAACACCAAATCTTTGAATGGGCTGAAGTTGCTACCCATTAATATGGACTCTTCCTTGTGGATACAAGTTTCCAATGGTGCATATGAGTTTAGTAAAGAAGTGTATCCATGCACTTCAATTGAGTTATCGCCCTCTTGCACAATACAAGTAGACTTGATCACTTTGGATATGGGACCTATTGACATTGTCATTGGATGTAATTGGATGGAAAAACTTGGCAAATTCACCTTAGACTTAGAGCAAATGCAAATGGGTTTTAATTGGCAAGGACATCACATAGAGTTGAAAGGCATAGACCACAAACAAATAGAACTCATCTCCATGAAGAAATTGCGAAAAGAAATCAATGCGAAGTCATGCATCTTCCCTCTTTTGCTTGCAAAAGTAGATGAAGGGCAATCAACAAATTAGCCATCTTCTTCTTCAAAGAAAAGGGATCCAAGATTGGAAGAGCCATTGGAAGAATACAAGGATTTATTTCAACCACCATCATCTTTACCTCCAAAGCGAGAGGTTGACAATCCTATTGATTTGTTGCCTAACACAAAGCCCATAAATAAACCTCCCTATCGCTTGTCCAAGTTTGAAAGGGAAGAAGTGGAGAGATAAGTCAAAGAATTGATGCAAATGGGTTTAACCCAGCAAAGTCAATCACCATTTGCCTCTCCTATGCTCTTAGTAAAAAAGAAGGATGGATCATTTCGCATGTGTATTAATTATCGAGATTTGAACAAGTCAACAGTTAAGAATAGGTATCCTATTCCCCGAATTGATGATCTTTTGGATGCGCTTAAAGATGCAAAGGTCTTCACCAAAATAGATCTTCGATCAGGTTATCATCAAATTCCAATGAAGGAAGGAGATGAGTTCAAAACAGCCTTTAGGATTGAAAGAGGGTTATACCACTTCTTGGTTATGCCATTTGGGCTTTCCAATGCACTTGCTACTTTCCAAGGCCTCATGAATAAAATATTGCAGCCCTTCTTATTCAAAATAGTCCTTGTTTTCTTTGATGAGATCCTAATCTATAGCAAATCCAAGGATGAGTATTTGAAGCATATGAGAGAGGTCTTTGACATATTACAAAGATACACACTCTTTGCTAAGATGACGAAGTGTTCTTTCATGGAAGATGAAGTTGAATACTTAGGTCATGTTGTGGGAGAACAAGGGATTAGAGTGGAGCCCAATAAGGTAAAATGTGTTAAAGAATGACATACTCCTATGAATGCAACCTCTTTGAGAGGATTCCTTGGGTTATCATCCTTCTATAGAAGGTTCATCAAGAATTATGCTCATATGGTAGCTCCATTGATGGATAGACTAAAAAAGGAGGCTTTCTTTAAGACTCCATCGCCAATCAAAGTTTCAATGAGCTAAAATCTCTTCTAATTTCAGTACCCATCCTTGTATGCCTGGATTTGTCTAAGGAGTATGGATACTAGTGGAAGAGGAATTGGGTCTGTTTTATATCAAGATCATGGAGTCATAGCTTATGAGAGCCGAAAGCTTGATGACAAGGAGCGTCAATTACATGTTTATGAGCACATCATTATATCTATGGCAGCCATTTCAAGGTCAAAAACAATCATTGTGTTCTGAAATACTTCCTTTCACAACCAAATTTATCAACGAAGATAGTTAGCTACTCTTCAAGGATATGACTTTGAGATATCTTATATGGCTGGAAAAGATAATGTGGTGGTGGATGCCTTATCAAGAATGTGGGCATGTTTCATTTCTACCATTTCAACTTTGCATAAGGATTGGATCCATGACATTCAAGAGGAGTATTTGCTTGATGAGAAAGCATAAAAGATGATGAAGGAATTTCAACAAGGCAAAGGAGAAGAGCATCCAAGTTTCAAATGACACAACAGTCTTTTATGGTATCGTGGTAGAGTATTCTTGACACCACAATATTTTTTCAAAGATCATATCTTGCATGAGATGCACTCTTCACCTTTAGCGGGACACCATGGGTTGTTCAAAACATTTGACAATATCCATAAGAGTTTCTATTGGAAGGGCATTTGGAGGGATGTTAAGGATTATGTTATGCAATGTCTTCCATGTCAACAAAATAAAGACTCTTCTTTTCTATCCGGTGGTTTACTTCAGCCACTTCCTATTCCTCAAGGCAAGTGGACTAATATTACAATGGATTTTATTGTGATATTACCTACAACAAAGCATGGGTGGAATAGCATTTATGTGGTGGTGGACCGGTTGACTAAATCAGCTCATTTCATCTCTACCAATGCTCAATTTATAGCAAAGCAAGTGGCTGAATAGTTCATGGAATGTATTTTTAAGCTTCATGGTATGCCATTGAAAATAGTATCCGATCGTAATACTAAGTTCATGGGAAGTTTTTGGAGAATTTTATTCACTTCTATGGAAACAATTTTGACTCCTAGCACGACATATCATCCCCAAACCAATGGCCAAACATAACATGTTAATAAATGGTTGAAAGTCTATCTTCGTCATTTTTGCCATGACACTCAAGCTTTGTGGGATCATTGGTTACATCTTACTGAATTCTGTTATAATAACACTCATATGAGCATTGGTATGTAGCCATTTGAAGCGCTTTATGAATACAAAGTGCAAATACCTTCAATCCTTTTTCATGAAGACGTGAATCCACAAGCCAAGGCTGAAGTTGAGAAAATGGAAGCTCTTTTGCATCAATGCAAGGAAAACATTAGCAAGGCACAAGATGTTATGAAAGCTTATGCTAATGAAAAGAGGAGACCTTTGGAGTTTGAAGAAGGAGATTGGGTATTTCTCAAAGTGCCTAAATCTAGGTACGCTTCTCTCAAAGGTGGTCATAATAAGTTAGCTCATCTTTACTATGGGCCTTATCAAATCCTCAAATGAGTTGGTGAGCTTGCATACAAGCTTGATTTGCCTTCTTCAACAAGGATTCATTCTACCTTCCATGTTTCCCAACTTAAGAAATATGTGGGTCTAGCCACATAAAGGTTTTAGAGGAGTTACCTCCCATAGATGAAGATGGTCTTATCATTTATGAGCCTGAAAAGGTTATTGGCAAAAGAGAAAAGGTTTTAAGGAACCGTTCATTGTTAGAATACCTTATGAAATAGTGACGTTTTCCCATGGAGGAGTCTACTTGGAAACCATCATCATACCTTGATTCTTTTCCATGGCTTTTGCAGGAAACAGAGTAATATTTGAACATGACATCTTGTTGTATTAAATTTTTGTCATAAAAATAATTGCTCTACGGTCATCAAAATTTGATTTTTATGGCATGGCTAGATACTAGAGATTGTCCTCTACATTTCTATAGCTCATACATGGTGATTGGACATTTCTTCTTCAAGTTATGGCCATTCTTGTGCAGCAACCTGTTTTGGACAGCTTTCAGCAAGTCAATTCAAATTTCATACTCGTACTTCATTGACATATGAGATCTTCTTCATTTTGGAGTTTTATTATTGCATGGATTCATTACTTACAAAGCTATCCTTATAATCTTTCCTTGTAAATTGTTCCAATTCTAGCTTTGAGGATAAAGCTCTTTTAGGCAGGGATGGCTTGTAATAAAGCATAAATGCCTTGGTCTAGAGTAGGCTAGGGTTAAGTATAAAAGGTGGAGATGTAACATGTGAATCATCTTTTTGCCATTATACAACATTACTTGTTTGAGGTCTCAACCTCCCACCATCTAAGAGGGTGAATAGTCTTGGCCAACATAGCTTGGGGTGCATACCATGCTGCAGCCACTCATCATTTGATTCTCAACCAACATTGGTAATATCATTTCATGCCTAGCCACCTTTGCTATGGTTCCTTGGCATTTTATGTCTATTTCTTGCATTTTCAGTTTAATGGCTTTGTGTGGGAGTTAGCTTCTTTACATTATCTTTGATGGAGGTGATGTTTCTTGGATGTTTAGAGTGTAGATATACACTGCCTTCTCTACTATTGATATTGAGTACATTGCAGCCCACTAAGGCTTGTCGCAGGAGACCCTATGGTGGGCCGCTTGGTTATAGATCTTAGATATGACTCCTACATTGCATTCATTCTCTATGATTGCCATCTAATTGGCACGTAATTTGATTTTTTGTAAAAGAACACCATGACACTATATTAGGGAATTTGGGAATCTCCTAAGTTCCACTTTCAAATAAGGGGTAAATATTTGGCCATGTGGATAAATCTTAACCCATGCTTCAAAGTGAGACTTTGAAAGATAATCTATATAGTAAAGGGTAGACTCCACTTTCAAGTAAGGGGATAAGATTTGATCATGTGGCCAAATATTAGCTATATTAGGAATTCTCAAACTGTATGAGAATTCCCAAATTCCCTAATATAGTGTTCCAAGCATATTGAGGTCCATTACCACTTTATCAGAGAGGTGGTTGAAGATAAACATATAAAGTTGATCAAGATCTCTACAAATAAGAGTCTTTTTTATTGTCTCACTAAAAGTCTCCCACTGGAATATTATGCCTTCCTTAGGAAGATGATGGATGTAGGACAAGATGATATCTATTCCTCATCTAGTTGTACTTATATGTACACATTGTACTTTATCACCTTTTTTTTATTGTTTCCTCCTTAGGTACATTTTCCTTTAAGTAAGAGGTTGGGGATTAAAGGCTAGCTATACCTAGCTACCTATATTTATATTGTACTTATTGCCCGCACACATGTACACTATAGGTGACAGCGACGCATCATCGTCACTTTACTCTTTATTCTTACTAGGATAATAGAATAAAGGAATGCACATTATACATTGTGATTATTCGAGTTCTCACATACCATCTTGCTCTCTCTTGCTCCAAACTTTGTAGCTCTTGCTTCTACTTGAGCTCTTCTCTCTCTCACTCCCTTTTATGAGGAACTTCACATTGCTAGGATGGGACTTGGGTTCCAACACCTTAGCTGATCCCCCATGACTGTCTGTTTGGCATCTAATACTTGTTCATTTGGTATTGTCTATTCCTTGGAGCTTTCTCTCTCTATTGTTGACTATGCTTTTTATGACCTTAAAGAAGAGTAACAATAATATTTCATGATGCCTAAACTGGTATTTGATTGAGAAATTTTAACTTCGGGTGTATGATGGTTACTTTTTTGGTTTCCCCATCTAATTCACCTTAGGGTGAGTAGAGAGAGGCTATAACTTGAGAAGTTTAAGGGTGTCTAATCGGAAGACTTTAGCTAGTATGCATTTGAGTGTGATGCCATTGTGCCTACCCACATAGTTAACCTAGCCATCAAATATAATTTTGAGTGTCATCTCAACACAATGTGATCTTGTATATCGAGTTTCCTTAGAAGAAAAAATGCCACTATAACAAATTTGGGACTAGAAATCATAAGGTACCAACAATGACATTTCTACATCGTTGGGGTTTATGATTCACATAGAGACTAGTGTTCAAGGTAAAGGTCATCAAGTGTGAGGGGAGTATGTTACTACCTAGAATGCATGATTATGATTTGTTGTATGTTTGGCATATGCACATACCCTTAGAAGGATTGGAGTTGTCTTCATATTAGCATAAGGTTTGAAGAGGCACATATTTGCATGCATCTTGAAAGGAAGTTGGAGTTGTGCAAGGGGAATGGAAGTTGAGGAGATAAAAGGAGTTCTTGTCCATTATTCTATTTCTTATTCTTGTGTCTATGAAATTATGGTAGTATGACATTGTTCCTTTTGAAGATAACAAAGACATGGCTACTTTCCCATTTGCCTTATTCTTGGCTCTGGGTTTCTTTGCATTTCTCATTCTCTTTTCCATGTTCTTGTGAGAAACACACAGACAGGTACCAAATAACACTTGGGCGATCCTGCCATGCTGAACTAATGGGCGTTTTGGTGGAGATTCGAAGATTCGGTGAAACAAGATTTCAGCTTGGTAGAGGTTCAAGAATTCGTGCAACACGATTTGAGATCCATTTTAGTTTTTAGCCATGTCTGCACGGGCAAACATTCAGGTTTTATCTTCAGATTCAAAGTTTTGGTTGTGGTTCTGCTCTTCGAGAATTATCAATGTTGTGGATTCAAGGCTGCATTTTCAGATCTATGGTAGCATGCAAATTTACAGGCTTTGTTTAAAGGGGTTCAAGATAAGTCCATAGTTTGAAACCTTTAGGGTTGTGGTTCATAATTTGAAATGTTTATGGAAGAGGAAGAGATCATTGTAGTAGATGGGATGCAGTCTTGAATGCAATCTGCTCATGACTGCACTTTGTGGTGTTTACAAGTTTTCATTGATATGGGCTCAAACGATTCAGACTTTTAGATTGACAGTTCACATGTGTGTCATGATGCAGTGAAGTTTGAAGGGTTCTTCTTGGAAGTCTCAAGATGGTTCACAATGTCAAAAATTCAAGTTTATGCTGGAAACTGGAATGTTAAGGGAAGAACAATATCTTAGAAGTGTAGAGAGCACAATTTGTTGAAGGTGCAATAGATGAAAATAAGAGGCAGTGAACATAAGCTACCCCTCATCCTTCTGTATCCCAAAAGGAGTTGCAAAATTGGGAGATGTTCTAATGTCAAAAGGGTGAGGGCAATGCTTAGCCTTGCCTAGAAGAGGAAGCTACTATGGTAAAGAAGTAACAGAGAAGAGTCATTATTTTGTTGCCACCAATGAGTCTACCCCAGCATGTATAGGATTTTCCCATACACATGAAACCTTGCAAGCATACTTAAGAAAATCAAATAGCAGAGCAGCAGGTAGTTAGGTGTTGGTTGGGTCATATACATGCATCAATAATAGCTCATTCTTGAACAGAATGGATGGTATCAAGTGTTGCATTCATTGGTAGATCCTCAACTAGTAGTGATGATTGAGGAGATGTAGACGAAGAAGGAACTATCTTGTATCCTACAACTAAGAAGAATTGGAAGATCTTGTGCCTTTATGCAACAAAGTAGTTAAGCCGTAGTTGTCTTTTGGGAGCAAGAAGAATTGTAAGAAGCAATAGTAGGTGAATAATATTAGCATAAAGAGGAAGAAGAGGATGATAATCTAAGTTACTACTTGACAAAGAGGAAGAGAGGCCTTGCTATAATAGTTTGAGAGAGGAGTTTCTCATGCTTGAATACTTGCCCCGAAAGAGAGGATGTTAGTGAGGACACATGAGCAAACGTGAGATGTCTAGTCTATCTCAGAAAATTAAGCACAGAAGGATCAGAATCTCATATTGGACAATCTGAGTTTGGGGAAGGGTGTGGTTGATTGAGAGATCCTGCCTATCTCCTCCAAGATGTGGCCGCCAAAGTTATCATATTCAATGGAAAAATACCTTTGCCTCTTCAAGGTGGAGAAAATTTGAGGGGGTATTTCATCTAACAAGAGATTCTTTTCCAGCCTAAGCATTTGAAGGTTTGTAGCCTCACACAATGAGCTCGAGAGAGGTCCTTCGAGATTATTCCCTGTTAAGCTAAGAGACTCATGATTCCCCAAGGGATAGTACCGACCAATAAGTTGTTAGACGTGACCAACACATCGCTTATGATCAATAGCCCACTAGTGCACATAATGCAGAAGGGATGTTGCACAATGATCTAGATGGTTTTGTGCACAAGCAGGCCTTCATGTAGTAGAAAAGATAACTATGATCTGGTAGTTCTATTGTGTATAGCCTTCGAGGAGCAATTCATAAATGAAGGGGAGATAAGGTGAAAAGACAAGTAGATGAAGGCACCATGCTCTTTCTAAGGCTGGTTACACATGGAATGGCAGACACCTACTTTGCAAGTATTAACCAATCAAAATACTTCTTTAGGGGTTGGGAGTCCGCAATCTTACACTTGCAAGTATTAACCAATCAAAATACTTCTTTAGGAATTGGGCGTCTGCAGTCTTACACACACTGGAGAGGACACGACCTGTTGTTTACTTGTTAAATATGTGAACTCTTCGCCCACTTTTGGATGGGGAGTCTCTCCCAGCTAGTTTCTAAAGTGATGGACAAGGGTGCACTTTTGGTATTTGAATACAATAAATTTACACTTTTGAATATAATAATTTTTACTTTTTTGTAAAATGTGTCCTTTTGGTGTGTAAGGGCTTTGTGCCCATGTTTGCCTCTAGTTTCAAAAATTGCACACCCACACTTTGGGCAGGGGTTGGGCATTTGCCATTTGGTGTGTAACTAGCCTAAGGAGGAGAACCACAACAAAGAGGGCTCATGTTTTCTTTTTCTTGGTTATTTTTGTGAAGTAGAAAAAGAAGCTCATTCTCTTTGCTCCACAAACCCTAACTTCAAACTTTTAAAAGTCTAAGCCTTTGTTTACATGAGATCCAAGCTGCACAAGATGAAGATCTAGAGCATCATTTCCATTGCAAATATATATTAGAATTATCTAAAGACAAAAAGCACAAAGAACACAAAAGTAACCAGGTTAAGAGACAACATTGACATCCTAAGTCTTACAATTTTAGAGATCATATTGTTTTCAAACCATATTAATATGGACAAGATGCATTAAGTCAAGCTGTAGATTTTTAAAGGAACCTAAGCTTTAGAACATATGGGTGTTTACACAAAGCCTTATCAATAAGGGTGTTTACAAGAAATCCCTTAAAAATTGAAAATCAAAATAGCTCATAAGAATTACAACTATAGGAGCAACCACCTCAACAAACTGAATTGCAACCACTCTATCAATGTGGTTCCATAGAGCTTATAGAGGTTGGAATTTCATGCTACTTAAAGATAAATGAATGCTTGTGTTTCAAAAACCTATATGTTTTTAGTTTCAGTTGGATGAAGGAAAAGAAGTCGTTTTCAAAAACATAAATAAAGTGTCATGCTAATCAACTCCAATGGGAAAATCTAAAAAGAAGCATAGGAGATACAAGGTGTGTTTTGAGCATGAAAATACTTCAAAGCAATGTTCATATGTTCATTAGTCTTGTGGGACAAAGGGATGTTATTTGTTTACCATCTACATCCATGGGCATTGGTACCATCTAAGTCCATGGGTATTGGTGCCTAGGTTTGGGAAAATCCCTTTCATATTAGCACATGTCTAAGCAACCACATTCTTGTACTCTCTTAAGAGGTCAATCAAATCTACCTCTCTTGAGGTTTTATGTCTTCTCCTTTAACATTAGATTGATTTCTTTGCCATTATGGGCCCTTCATCCACATGCTCATTGGAAGTGCTTGGTTCTCTAACAATATTAAGCAAAGCAATTACATCATTTACTTTTCTAAATTTGGTAAAGTGCATTAGCACACCCCAAAGGGGTTTCCCAACATTCAATACATTATTAGAAGGGGCTACTTGCAACTTACATTTAGGCTTGGTTGTCCTCTTTGACTTAGCCTTGGTGGGTGACACAATATTAGGAGTTGTCTTGGGGAGACATAGGTCCCCAAGGCAATCTAATGAACTACAACACATAATTAATGGGCCTACCATGGTTAAGAGCTATCACGTCTATGTGACCAAGTTTCATTCCCTAAGAGCTTAATCAAGATTCTCCATGGGGCTCTTAGTAGCTAAACAACAACACAAATAATGGAGAATCTAGCTCAACTCTCCATTGGTAGTAGGCATGTGGGGTCAATCATTAGTTGAGGAAGACATTTTCATTTCAGGAAGGGGAGTTAGTCTCTTCAATAGTTTCCTCATTGATATATGAAGGACAAGAATAGTGTCTCCTTTTTCTCCATAGACACTAGCTTCATCAAGCTTCTTACTTGTTCATACAAGCATGCTCAATATTGTCTTAACACTTGATTCTTATGTTGTAAGCAACTTTCATGAAGTGGGGTTTGGTTAAGGTAATGTCTATTGATAAGAGGAAGTCTTCTTCTTTTCCAAGTATTGAGCATGACTAAGATTATGTATGATTCTCTACATTTCAATTTTCTCTCAATGCACCACTAGTTCATAGGATTTGAGCATTAGATCTTGTCGATCCTAGGGTCATTAGCAATTATTTCTAATATCTTTTATCTTCATGTAGCCAAAATATTGGCTCCTCTTTTAGAATGTTGAGTTTGAAATGATGAATTTCTAATTTAATTTCAAGGAGAAGTGTGAAAAGAGGTGGAAAGTTGGGTTTGTAAATCACTGTGTCTTGCCTCCCCTTCTCTTTCCTTTTTTATCCATAGTAGGTATAGAGTAGCTAGCACATGTTAAGATGTTTTCAAGGATGCTTTTCTAATGTTTCAAGGTGCAAGAGGATCCTATAATGTTGTGCATAAAAAAGAGGAGCTACATCAAGAAGAAAGCTAATTCAGGGATGATTTTGCAAGGGTTTTTGACGAGTTGTGGGTCAAGGTGGTGTGATACTTTTGGGGAGGAAAACCACCCTCTATATTCAAAACAATTTAAGCCAATTTGTGGCAAGTTTGAAGCAAAGCCTACATGTAAAGGTGGAATCAAAATGACTTAAGAGTTTTGAAGAAGCTGTGTTAGTGGCTAAAAGTGAAGGAGTTCAAAATCTTGAAACTACAAAAGCTATTGTATATTAACAAGCATGTGGCATATTTCTATTTTGGAAAGCAGTGTGTGGCATCTAGGCCCAAACTACCTATTGTGCATAGGAGCAACACTTACATTTCCCACCTTGTGTTCATGAGAAAAGAGAGAAGCTAGATTTGACTTTTGGTCATGGTATCTATCCAATGAAAAATGTAAGGGATGTAAGTAACTAACATGTGTCTAACAAAACCCATATATTGATGTTTCTTTTATTAATGCTTGTTTTATCCTTGAATCATGTAGTCCTAATGATGAAAAGCATGTTGCTAATGTTTTTGTTTGAACCTATTAATGAGAAGGTAGCTCTCAAAGAGCCTCTATGTTTAGAACTCATGTATATAGACACACAAGTTCTGGATGAGAAGAAGAGGTGTTCCATGTGCCTATAGAGGTCATGAGGATCACAAGAAAGAGCCTTTGTCTAATGATTGTAGAGAGAGGAGGCAATGATTTTATGGAAGAGCAATGCCATATCATTGCAAGCAAAGCAATGACAATCAATGTTCACATGCAAGAAGAAGGTGTGTATGTGTGTGGTATCTTTATGTAAGTTGGATGTTGTATGGTCAACATGGCATCCCAGTGCATGTGCAAGGATAGAAGTCTGTAAGATTATGAAAAGGAAATATATATCATTCACAAGGTAGCCAAACTCTAATTGGCATGAACATGCATGTGATAGGCTACGTAGAATGGCCTTTTGATGTAGAGAAGCCAATGATGAGACAAGCCATGAGGAGACCAAGGTTTGTGTTTGATCCTGGTGCAAAACGTGGCAAGAAGATGTGTTTGTTGAATGTACACATGTCTCAGCAACTATAGGGAGGGATAATGTCGAGACCAAAAATGGGCATGACACTGGCTCTATCAGCTCTAGTTAGGCTTTTGGACACTAGACGACCCCACACAGCCTTGTGAGCATGAGCATCTAGGTACTAGTAATACATGACTCCTCTAAATATTGTGTTTGTAGATATAATTTTCAAATTGTAGTCCAATGAATCACCCTTTCCAACTCCAAGCAAAAGGAACCTCCCACACACAGGTGACTATTTCACCTCGATTTACACACACAAAGGGCACCCCCCCAAAGCTAACTGTTGTAGCCCCTACACTCTCCTACACCCCAAGGATTGGCCCCAAGATGCGATGTCTTGAACATGTAACACATCAAAATAAAGTACTCTCTTAGTGTTTATTGTTCCAAGAGATTGGAAAAAAAAAGAACCTGCTAACCTACAATAAAGGGATTCTCTTTCTCTTAGCATGGGTCAATGGTCTTGCAAACAAGTGCTATGCATCCATGATGTATATCATGCTTTTATGTATATGCAACCTATTATTGCCACATAGTGCTCCAATAATTATAATTGATAAAACAACCATGTGACATGTGAAACCATTCTTTTCATGATCCGTTCTAGCATAGTACGATGTTGAAGAGATGGAACTAGGGGATTGACCCATGTTTCCACTCCTTTAAATATTCGATAAAACCCTAAATGTCTTACTATGATATACAAATATTTGGCTCTTCATATTGCAAAGATATAGAATTTCAACATTCATTTTATATTTGTGTATTGCATGTATTGATTTTTTAGATTTTGTATCATTTTCTAGAGAAACTACTCTTTTTTGGCCACTTTAATACAGAAGTGAGTGTAGGTTGAGGCTAAACCTGTTACTAAATTGATTGCTTATTTCACATTCTCTATTTAGTAAATTTATGTCAATAAATTAATGACTCACTTTTCTTTAAGTGTTGATGATGATCTAGCATGGCCATGAGACCATTTAGAGACCAGTATTCGTAGTGCATCACTTAATGGGGTGATCAAAGCGAGATCAGAGCACTGTGACGGGGATATCTGGTACACGCAATACAAGTTATGAAGGGGGAAGGAAGTGTCTACCAAGTGTAACAGTGTACACAAGAACCAAGGAGTTACATATAAATGAAGATGGATTGAGTTCTAAGAAAAGGAAGTGCATTAGCATTGTGTATATGTATTTTTGTGTGCATCCTGGGACGCCTGGGAACATTTACTTATGGTTAATGAGCATTGCACTAATTTGGAATCATCCTCTCCCTTACAATTCAAGGTTTAAGGTACTTTATTCTCTTAATGAATTAAGGAGAGAAGTAATTCTTTCACTAAGAAAGATGAGAGAGGTAATTCGCTCACTAAGAAAGACAAGAGATGTGATCCTCTAGAAGTGATTCTCTCTTTCTAAGGTCTAAGATGACACAAGATTTTGTGTGGAAGTCAATCTTAAGGTTGAGGTCCAAGGCAATCTAATGAACTCTCCTTATCTATGGCCCAAGGTGGTTGCATGGACCATAAGTTAAGAATAGAGTTTAAAAAGCTGCTTTTTAAAAATGGACATGGTGAATCCATTTTTAAAATAACTCACGATTGAAAGCCGATCTCTAAAAATGACTTGCGAGGGTTATTAAAAACGGCGAGATCTACAACTTTTGTGTTGGAAAATTTTCCATTCGAACAACGTATAGAGAGATATTCCAAAATTGGTACTATAGAGTAGGTCTTGGAACAGCCACATCTTGCATGAAGATAAACCTTTCTAATCTTGGCACTCAAGTCTCTCTCCAAGAGGAGAAGCTCTTGGAGCTTATAAAAGGGAGGCTCTCTTTGGGTATGGAGGAGGTGAAGAAAGTATTACTTTGCATGTATGCAAGAGGAGGAGAGAAGGCGGTTCGAGTCTCACAAAGTGTTGTGGAAGCTCTGCTAAAATCAACAAGCTCCAAGAGGGGGTGAAGGAAGCATCACTTTGCATGCATGAAAGAGGAAGAGAGAAGGCAGTTCGAGTCTCACAAAGTGGTGTGGAAGCTCTGCTGAAATCAAGCACCAAGAAGAGAGCCCTACACATATTGTGTAGGAGAGAAGAAGAGAAATCAAGAAGATCAAAGGAGCCAACTTTGGAGTTGTGCAAGTGCTCACCGATTGTATAACGTGCAAGGATCTCTGTAAGTTCAAGCTCGCCAACCCTCGAGTTGCGCAAGTGCTGCGGAAGCTCTCCTGAAATCAAGCACCAAGAAGAGAGCCCTACACATATTGTGTAGGAGAGAAGGAGAGACTCAAGAAGGATCAAAAGGTGCCAACTTCCAAGTTATGCAAGTGTTAGCCAGTTGTATACTGTGCAAGGAACCATGATCTTGTTCCCAAGATCTGTAAGTTAAGAACTAGTTTATGTGTAACAAAGGAGCTTGCTCCTTATCAAGCGGGACTGGCCCGTAATCCAATCCTAAGTGTGTTGTCAATCGCTCTATCTATCTCTCTTTCTCTCTACATCTTTCTTTTCTCTCATCGGTTCTCTCTCTACGCTAGCATAATATTCACCATATATCTTTTAAGTATATAAGAAGGTCGAGCGTGTATCTTAGATCTTATAATAGTGGTATTAGAGTAGGTCTCTTTGCTTTTCTCAAAGTAGCTTGTTGGAGATTCCCGAAGTACGTCAATTGATTGATAGCTAAAAGGTAAGGGAAGAAGCTACTTATGAAGGACCGGATCCTCCAAAAGATGGTGAAGATGCAAAGCATCCAATTGCTGAGAAGCTTCCTAGAAGGAAGAAGAAATTTAGGGTCAAGAAGAGTAAAAAGACCTCACCTCAAGTGAGGCAGATAAGGAGAAAGTCATCTCCCTCAGCAACCAGCTACTCCCCTGATTACTTAAGTTCCTCCTCCTCCTCCTAATCTTCTAGTTTCTACTCTCTTGGTTCTAAGTCTCGGGCAATCCGCAAATGAAAAAAGAGGGACCATAAGAGGAGCAAGCTTAAGAAGACTAAGACTTTCAAGTTTGGGGATAAGGACATAAAGTTTGATTCTTACTCTGGTAAGAGAGATCCCGCTAAGGCATTAGCCTTTGTCGGGCGATTTGAAGTTACTTTTTCTGATGGTAATTTATCAGAAAAGTCCAAGCTCAGACATATAGGTATGCACTTGAAAGACACCATTAGCAATTGGTGGTTGACTCTCATTTTGGAGGGAAGGAAACCTACGACTTGGGAAAAGTTCAAGAAGAAGTTTTATGCTCATTTCTTGCCTCCTGATTTTGAGAATGATGTCAAGAAGGAGTGGGATTGGCGAGGCCAGAAAGAGCACGAGAAGGTCGCTAGTTATGTGGACAAGCTTTGGTCTACTCTTCTCAAGGTTACTTCTTCATGGAGATTAGCAATGAAGAGAAGAAAATGAAGTTTGAAGCTAGCCTTCTCCCTCATTTACACAGAACCATGAAGGTGTATCCACATGAATCCTTATCTCGCATGATGGAGTCTGCCATCATTGCTGAAAGTTTGCATACACCTGGTATATCTCGAAAGTTGGAGATGAGTTCTTATAGAGCTAGATAAGAGAAACTCTATGATCAACCAAGAGACATGACTAATCAAAGAAAACCTACCTCTATCCATGACCAATATTCAAAGCCAGAGGGTAATAAGAAGAAGCGCAAGTATCTCTCACCCTCTGAGATACAAAAGTACAAAGAGGAAGGAAGGTGCTTTCTTTGTGGTGAGTCAGGGCATATGAAGCCTGATTGTCCTCACAAAAGGAATGAAGCAAATGTGATTAGAGATCCTCCTCCATCATCCTCAAATTCTATTTCAGATGTGCAAGCTAACACTCATTCAAATGAGAAGAAGAGACAACTCTTAATGGGTTGGGGGACACTCAACAATCAACAAGTTTTGATACTCTTTGATCTAGGGTTCACTTATAATTTTGTGTAAGCAGATATTTCTGAAAGGCTACAAATTCCATTGGATCGATTGGGGATACCAATTGGATCAAGTTAAGGACTTACAACCAAATCTACTCATATCTAGGGGAAGTTGAATCTTAGAATTGGGGACTACCGCGACCAAGAATCTTTTCTACTTGCACCCATTGGTAACTGTGATGTTATCTTAGGTATGCCTTATCATTACAAGATTAGACATCTTCCCGATTTTGTTAAGAAGACCCTTGCATTTCAATTCAATGGTCGAAACATAGTATACATTGCTAATGTTGGAGATTAACATGTGCCAATGGTTAGTCATGTTAGCATTTCTAAAGAAATGAAGAAAGCTATTTTCTGTGTACATGATTTTTGTGAGAGAGTCAAAAGAAGCTAATGATTCAAGGGCCCTTGATGCCTCTAATGAACACACAATACCAATTAATGCTTCTAAGTATCAGACTTTAAAAGAACCCCTCTCTTTAATTGATCAAGCTAGACATGATTTTGTTAAACAATATGAAGATTGTTATGGTGTTTCACTCCCAGGAGAGTTACCTCCTAAGCGCCTAAAAGATCACACAATTGATCTTATCCCAGGCAGTTCACCACCTAACCAAGTGCCTTACCAAGTAAGTGCAAGTCAACAAGAGGAGATCCTAAAAAAAGTAAACAAATTTTCGAAAATAGGGTTAGTTCAATCTAGCTCTTCTCCATACTACTCTCTAGTCTTACTTGTTCAAAAGAAATATGATTCTTTTCATATGTGCATAGATCTTTGAATAAGATCACAATCAAGAATTGTTTTCCTATCCCAAGGATAGATGATATCTTGGATAAGTTGCAAGGAGCTAGTATCTTTAGTCACATTGATCTCAAGAGCGACTATCACTAGATATGGATAGCACCTGAAGATATTCATAAGACAGCTTTTCGTACAATGTTTGGACTATATGAGTTCTTAGTCATGCCATTTGGTTTGACTAATGCACTCGCCACATTCAATCGAATGATGGAGAGAATTTTCAGACCTCACTCAAAGTTCATAGGTGTGTTCTTTGATGACATTCTAATATTTTCATGGTTTGAAGAAGAGCATAGAAAACATATATCTATTGTTTTTCAAGAGATTTGCAAGCATAGACTATAGGTCAATGCTAAGAAGAGTGAAATTTTCCTTTCAAAAATTCATTACTTGGGCCATATTGTTTTTCACAATCTAGTGAGAATGGATCCTGAGAAGATTTGAGCCATTGTTGAATGGCCTACACCTACTTCTGTACATGAAGTTAGAAGTTTCTTGGGCCTATGTTCATACTATATGAGGTTCATATGAGGTTTTGTGTATGTTGCATCTCCTCTACATGACCTTACTAAGAAGCGAATGTCTTTTTGTTGGGGATTAAGGCAACTACAAGCCTATGAAAGAATTAAGTTTCTTGTGACTCAAGAACCAGTTCTCATAGTTCTGGATATTCAAAAACCTTTTGAAGTTCACTGCGATGCTTCTAGGGATTGCATTGGAGATGTGCTTAACCAAGAGCATCGTGCAGTAGCATTTGAGAGATGACACCTCAAGGATCATGAGCTACATGCTCCAATATATGAGAAAGAGCTTATGGCAGTGGTACATGCTCTTCAAGTATGAAAACACTATTTACTTGGTGTAGGTTTTGTTATTAAAACATATCACTAAAGTCTAAGATACTTCCTCACTTAGAAGAAGCTCTCAGAAAAACAAAATTTCTTATCTATGTTTTACTTTCAAATCTTTCACACATCTGGAACTAAGAATGTGGTAGTAGATGCTCTATCATGATGACCTCAAGTGAATGAAATCACAACTGCTTACCATAACGAGTTCATGGATTTACCCAAAATGTATGCAACTGGTTCTGACTTCTCAACCATATGGGGTCAACTTTAGGTTAGTTGATTACACCTTCCTCAATTCGAGATGGTCATTTGTATCATCATCAAGCAATTTGTGTAGCATTACCATTGCAACACAAGGTAATGGATGAAGCACATGCATCTCCATATGCTAGACATAGGGGTATTCTACCCACTACTCAAGCATTGGAAAGATATTTCTTTTGGCCCACTCTTAGAGATGACATTGAAAGATATGTCTGTGAGTGCAAGATATGCAAAAAAGTAAAGTATGACATGCATAAACCACTTGGTCTATTGAAGACATTACCTATTCCCAATGAGCCTTGGGAAAGTATAGCCATGGACTTTATCATGGAGCTTCCTCGCACACAAGTATACAACGATGCAATCTGGACTATCATTGATAGATTCAGTAAGCAAGCACACTTTATACCTATGCGAAAGACAATCAAAGCTAATCATATGGCTTAGCTATTCATTGCTCATATTTTCAAGCATCATGGCATGCCTAGATCCATTATAAGTGATTGAGGTCCCCGGATGACTAGCCTCTTTTGGCAAGCTCTCTTCGAGAACCTCGAGACTCGGTTAAAGTTTTCATCCTCAAACGGGCGGGTAGAGTGAAAGTACCAATTCTACTATTTTGGATCTTTTGAAATCCTATGTCTTTGATAATCAAAGAGAATGGGAAAATTATTTTGCCTTTAGTAGAGTTTTCATACAATAACACGGTGCAATCTAGTACTGGTAAGGAACCCTTTGAGAACATCTATGGTAAGCCTCATTTACCACCCATTCTTCTTATGAAGGATAAGATCTTTACACAGCAGATGAGTTTGTTAGAGACATTGATACAGCTTTCACTCAAGTAAAAGTTCCTATCCAAAGGACATAAGAGAAGCATAAATGTGAAGCTGATAAGCATCGTCATAAGTTAGATCTCAAGTTAGGACAATATGTTCTTCTTAAGTTTTAGAAGGCTCACTTGAAGAAGTAGAAATGTCAAAAAGGTAAAATGGCTAAGCTTTCTAATTGCTATTATGGCCCTTTCAAGATCGCGGATAAGATAAACAATGTGACTTTTTCTTTGGATCTACGAAGTCATTGAAACATTCATAATTCTTTCCATATAAGTTTGCTACATCCTTATATTGGAGAACCTCCAATGGAACCAATCAAGGAAGATTTACATGACATAGAAGAAACAGAAGAGATCGTTGTGCCTAAAAGAATTTTACACCATCATGACAATACTCTAAGGTCAAGTAAGATATTACGGAAGTATTTGGTTAAGTTTAAGAATTACCCCCCATTGGATGCTCAGTTTATGAGTGGGAGAGAACTACAAGACTTTCCAAATCTTCTTAAGGACTATGTATCCCCTCTACAGTTGAGATCAACTGTTTAGAAGCTAGAGGGATGTTACTAAATTGATTGCTTATTACACATTCTCTATTTAGTAAATTTATGTCAATAAATTAATGACTCACTTTTCTTTAATTGTTGATGATGATCTAGCATGGCCATGAGACAATTTAGAGACCAATATTCCTAATGCATCACTTAATGGGGTGATCGGAGCACTATGACAGGGATATATGGTACATGCAGTATAAGTTACGAAGGGGGAAGGAAGTGTCTGCCAAGTGTAAGAGTCTACACAAGAACTAAGGAGTTACACATAAATGAAGATGGATTGAGTTTTAAGAAAAGGAAGTGCATTAGCATTGTGCATATGTATTTATGTGTGCATCCAGGGACACATGTGAATGTTTACTTGTGTGTAATGAGCATTGCATTCATTTGGGGTCATCCTCTCCATTACAAGTCAAGGTTTAAGGTATTTTCTCTCTTAATGAATTAAGGAGAGAAGTAATTCTTTCAGTAAGAAAGATGAGAGAGGTAATTCTTTCACTAAGAAAGACGAGAGATGTGATCCTCTAGAAGTGATTCTCTCTTTCTAAGGTCTAAGATGACACAAGATTTTGTGTGGAAGTCAATCTTAAGGTTGAGGCCCAAGGCAATCTAACGAACTCTCCTTATCTATAACCCAAGATGGTTGCATGGACCATAAGTTAAGAATAGAGTTTAAAAAGCTACTTTTCTTAAAATAGACATGGTGAATCCATTTTTTAAATATCTCACGATAGAAAGTTGATCTCAAAAAATAGCTTGCGTGGGTTATTAGAAACAGTAAGATCTACAACTTTTGTGTTGGATGTTTTTCCATCTGAGCAAATGCACAGAGAGATATTCCAAAATTGGTGCTGCAGAGTAGGTCCTAGAACAACCACATCTTGCATGAAGATCAACCTTTCCAAACTTGGCACTCAAGGCTCTCTCCAAGAAGAGAAGCTCTTGGAGCTTATAAAAGGAAGGCTCTCCTTGGGTGTGGAGGAGGTGAAGGAAGCATCACTTTGCATGTATGCAAGAGGAGGAGAGAAGGCGGCTCAAGTCTCACAAAAGTGTTGCGGAAGATTTGCTGAAATCAAGCTCCAAGAGGAGGTGGCGGAAGCATCACTTTGCATGCATGCAAGAGGAGGAGATAAGACGGTTCGAGTCTCACAAAGTGATGCAGAAGCTCTGCTGAAATCAAGCTCCAAGAGGAGGTGAAGGAAGCATCACTTTGCATGCATGAAAGAGGAAGAGAGAAGGTGATTTGAGTATCACAAAGTGATGTGGAAGCTCTACTGAAATCAAGCACCAAGAAGAGAGCCCTACACATATTGTGTAGGAGAGAAGAAGAGAAATCAAGAAGATCAAAGGAGCGAACTTTGGAGTTGTGCAAGTGCTCCTTGGTTGTATACCGTGTAAGGATTTGTGTAAGTTCAAGCTCACCAACCCTCGAGTTGTGCAAGTGCTATGGAAGCTCTGCTGAAATCAAGCACCAAGAAGAGAGCCCTACACATATTGTGTAGGAGAGAAGGAGAGACTCAAGAAGGATCAAAAGGTGCCAACTTCCAAGTTGTGCAAGTGTTAGCCTGTTGTATACCGTGCAAGGAACCGTGATCTTGTTCCCAAGATCTACAAGTTAAGAATTTGTTTATGTGTAATGGAGGAGCTTGCTCCTTGTCAATAATATAACTCTACCAAGGGGGGGGGGACTGGCCCATCTTCCAGTCCCTAGTGTGTTGTCAATCTCTCTATCTCTCTCTCTTTCTCTCTACATCTTTCTTTTCTCTCATTTGTTCTCTCTCTACACTAGCATAATATTCACTATATATCTTTTAACTATATAAGAAGAGCAAGCGTGTATCTCAGATCTTATAACAAAACTCATGCCCTATTGCTCACTACACATTCATCAATGTTCCCCATATTTTTCCTATTATTCTAGGCTCAAAATTTATTTGTCCCTAATTTTTTCCATTTTCTCCTATTTTTCTTAAATTTTTTGATATAATGGCTAATAATTCTACAATTCTTGATCATAAAATAGAGAACCACATCCATGGCAACCTGCATGTATAATTTTGCCCCACTTATAATATTACTTTAGTTAATTTTATCAATTATCATCATATTTCTCAATTTTACGTGTTTTGTATGTGCTAGATAATTACAATTTGCATATTGACAGCTCACAAATTCTAAAAATTTGGGCTTGTATCCCTTAAACACAACACACATCACTTTCATATCAAATTTCAGCCCATATGCATCTTAATGTCAACGAAAACAATAATAGAATCAAATTTTCTTTAAAACCAAGACTTACCACAAGAAAACCAGTTAATTCTTTTTGATTTGGGGGAGGTGTAGGAGGCAGCCTGTTCATACTCCATGCAACCACTAATAGCCAAGTTCACACTCCTTCGCTCCATTTCTTGCACCTTATCACGATTTGACGCCCCTTTGGCCTCTCCCTCTCAACATGCATGAATATCAATTATGGTGAGAGAGACTTAAGAATAATCTCTTTAAAGAGTGCATCATATTCAACACTTCTTGCAGCGATAGAGAGCATAGAAAATTGAGATATCTCTACCCATGTTGCTCCTTGCAGATCAAACAGTTGCAAATCTCCCAAATTGGAAAGAATGAAGGAGTGCAAAAAAAAAAGACACCCCCTTCCCCTGAACATGAGTTGTTTGAGGTTTTTAAACCTCTTTAAGCTTCTTAAAACAAGATCATCTCCTGCTTATTCACACTATCGGCACTGCTTTGCTTAAAATAAGAGGCCTAAATAGACTTAGATTCAAGATTTGAAAGCGCATGCGTGTTCATGGCATCATTTTCTACAGACTTGGCCTCCTAGATGCTTTTTTCTACTTTTCGATCAGGTAGATGCTTTGTAACGCCAAAGTTCTGCCTCTTTAAATGGGTTGTCTAATGAACTTTGATCAACCAATGAACAATTTCAACGTATTTCGAGACACTTGCTTTTGCTTAGGAAACTATGGCACCTCTTGATTTTTATTGCAAATGCTCCAATTTCCACTTTAGTTTTGGCGCCTAAATATACCTCTCATTGTTGCCGATGACTATGGGATAGGGTGACTGAGCTTGTCGAACCCACGAACTGATCTATACACAAATAAACATAGAGAGCATCAAGCTTCTTTAAATAAAATATACAGCATAATACAAAAAACAACTCTCACCCTACCCCATGGCAAAGATCAAAGCTTGAATTCCATGAGGTAGAGGCTAAGCATAATTTGACGAAGAGATCAAGAGCTTGTTGTTAACCAACTGCTCCAACACAGACCGCCTAAAAGATCTATGAAAGAGGTGGCCATAAGTGGTGATCTGACTTGCTTACTTGACCTAAGACAACTTTATTAGGAACTTCTACTAGATGAGTACTCCTATACCTTGGTTCACTTGAATTCATATACTTTTTTATTTTTCTCATTTTCTATGCTTCATTACTTGATACTTGGACTTGTAAAAAGGAGGGAGCTAAGCGTATTGTGATGACCCAAGGAGAACACGGCATCGGCCTCAGGTCTAGTCTTAGTATCCACCAAGAACCTACTGAAGCTCTTGCAAGGAAATACTAAATCCTTTCTTTTCGCTCACTTTTATTTTCACTCTAACCATCCTTATTTTCTTTTGTCTAGATGCTATCCCTAGGAAGGCAAGGCATCTCATCCCTAGGTCGAGGCCTTGGGTCTTGACCTGACGAGCATCCCCAGGAACCTACCAGGCCTTTGCAAGGAAATGAACATCTACTCTTATGATTTTCTCTTTATTTTCTTATTTTAGGGGTTAGAACCCCTTTTTACATATCTCTATATTATAGGTATTTCAAACACAATGATAATTTTTTTTTCCCTTTTATTCATTAGGCTTCCCTAGCAGCCTCACAACTAACATGAATTCCTAGAAGCGACTTCCTATTAGGCTAGAAGAATAGGGTCGCTAAGGCTACCTCAAAGACATATCTTTGCATGCTCGATAATGTCTTCACATGAGGTAGACAACTGCTCAAACCTCCCTAGACATATCCAAATTAATCCTGGGACCTTATGTCATGATTGCCGGTCACCAACAAAGAAAGGATCATCCCCAAATACACATACACATTATGCTCAAGGAGAAAGAAATCAAAAAAGAAAGACACCACTTGGACTGGCCACAAGAAGCTTCCATGTAGCAATTGACTCCCTCTAGATGCTTCTTCAAACTAGTCCAGTACAACACTAAAACAAAGAACCATCAAATGCACTCGCACCAAATAGATAGATGACCCTCTTAGCCTAACAAATTAAAATATTTATCTCTAAAAATAAGCCCTCTTGGCCTAAAGTGATAAATTAATACAGCTTACACTACATCCCCCCTTGGAGTGGCACATTACCCAAAGGGTCTTAGCTACTTTCCACATTACCCAAAGCCACCGCTTTTGCCATATAAAGTATGTTTAGTTAAAAGTCCCCATAATCGACTAGGTTCTATCCCATCATCAAGGGATATATCCGAGTGAGGACTACAGTTGAAAAAGAGGTCTTCTTTGTAAGCATAATTCGCTAATGAATTAGCAAACTGGTTCCAATGTTGTGGAACTAGCTGAAAAGACACCCTTTCAAACTCACTTATGAAGTCTATAGCAACGTGATAATGCATGCGAAGGATAGGATTGCATATTATAGACATCCCATTTAGTTGATTTAGTATCAATTGTGAATCGTGTTTTACTAATAATTGGTGAATACCACCTTTCTTAGCAAGATTCAATCCCATTATCAAGGCTTTATATTTTGCCATATTGCTACTGAATCCTAACCCAAGGTAGGTAGCTAATTTCATGGTGACCCTATGTTGAGGGTCTCTAATGACTACTGTGATGCTCCCTTTCTTATTGGGATCCCTGGAAGCTCCATTAAAATATAATGTATAGGTCCATAAAGGGTTTACATAGTTGTCCATTGTTAATGCCTCTATTCGTAACTCTTATCAAAATACTCAAGTAGTGATGGCAAAAGACCTTGATTTTCCAAACAAATGTCCCATCTTTTTTCTCAATCACCTTATACCCTTTTATTGGCCTCCCTTGATAATATCTTTGTTCTCGGTATGGGTTCTCCAGATAGGGAATTAGCTACCCCATCAACTATTTTGACCTCTCTTGCAGGTTTCAAATCAACACATCATAGACCTATAAGGGCATTCATCTCATTAGTATGCTTATAGATAATAAGGCTTAATCTTATTAAGATTAACCTTATTCTTAAATTCCACCCCGTGTAAATCTGCTAATAAGATGATGGATTTATTTTTACCTATTCTAACTATTTTGTAGAGATCGTTCCACTTATGCTCTAATTTTCCAAGAAAAGCTCCATACATGCATCATTGTACAGAAGCCATTGTCCTTTTTTAAATATATACTTCTTCACTTTCACATCATGAAGTTGTTTCATACAACTCTTGGCCACCTCCTAATGTGATAAAATTTGAAGTTTAAGCTCACCAAAATGTGCTAAGGTTGTAGAGCGTTGGAAAAGTGCATATTTATCTCCCAGAGCATGGTTGATCATGAATCTTATTGTAGCTAGCTTGATTGCAAGGGGTAATACATACCTCTCCATAGACTAATTTGAATGGGGTGTAGTGAGTAGCTTGTTTAAATGTCATGTTATATGCCCATATAGCCATGTATAGTTTCCTGTGCCAATCTCATTTCTGAGATGATGTTTGATAGGATTTCCACAAGCTACTTATTAGTGCTTTCAACTTGCCCATTTGCTTATGGATTATAAGGTTGTCATTTTATTATGCTTAATCTACCAAGCCTAAATCAAGCTTTTGATTTATCAAAACAACTCTTTTGGCAAATCAAAACAATAGATTATTTGTTCAAGAAGAATTATAGCAGTTTCCTTTGCATCATCTTTTCTCGTCGCTCATGCTTTTGACCATTTCGTAAAATAGTTAGTTGCTACTATGATATATCTCTTTTGTGTAGAGGACAATGAGGTAATTGAACCTACAAAGTCAATGTCTTACTTCTTGAGCATAGATCACATATCTTGACATATGCAAATGCATCTTGGAAGATGGACAACCACCAATATCTGGTATGTAAAGATTTTTGGGCAACCAAGTCAACTATCTAGCAAAGTGCCCTCCACAAGTGGAGTCATGACACTCTTCCAAGATAAATGGAACCTCATTAGGCATAGTGCATCAGTGATAAACATTATCTACCCCTTGCCAATAGAGTTCCTACAAAGTAAGAAAAACTTTAAGGCTTGTTATTTAATTTTCCTTTTCTTAGTCCTAGACAAAGAGGATCTAGTCTTTCTTATGGATACATAATGCATTATTGTAGCTTAGCAGGGTAGAATGGAGGTCATGTCTATTTTAAACAAACCCTCAAGGTTGCTAACTTAAGCCAATACCTATTTTGGCTCCCCAAAGTCTACAAGACATTCTACGATGCTCTACAATCTCGACAGCTTACTCTTAATCTCATAATCAAATTCTTGCAAAGTGATTAATTACTTTGTTAGGTGATTGGGTGATTGTAACTTGTTCAATAATAGCATTAGCTCTTTTGCCTTTGTATAAAATACTACCTTCTTGTACATAATGTAGTGCCTAAATTTCTTCGTGGCAAAGACCATCCTGAGGTACAATTTTTCCATATCTGTACAATTAATTTTGGATAGACCCAATTTGCAAATGGCAAATGCAATTGGGTGGTACAATTTCTCATCCCATATTTGAGCTAAACGATAGTAGCTGATACTATACATTGCGGTTGCTAAAAACATAGAATATCTTACCTCTTTTGGGTGCTTTCAGGACTGGTGCTTTAGCCAATTCTTACTTTAGATCCTTGAGGGATATCTTGCATGTATCGCTCCAAACAAATAAGCAATTGAAGGATAATAAATTTGTCAACGATAATGTTCTTTCAACTAGTGCATTAATGAATCATTAGTAATATTTAACTAATGATAGGAAACTATGCACTTCCTTGGGATTGCACAGTGGGCTCATAGCCACAATGACTTTAATATTTTTTGGGTCATGATTAAACTAACTACATTTCCCAACAATAATCCATAGGGCACTCCAAAGACACACTTCCTCAGATTTAGAGCAATGCAAAACTACATGCAACACTTGAAGCATTTCCTAAAAAAGTATTAATTGTCTCTCCCTAGTGGTACTTGTCTCTAGAAAATCAATGAAAACCTTTAGCTTTTTTGGGGAAATGTCACTGAAGGTATTGCCACCTATGTGTTACCAAGTACCAGGCGCATTACATAATCCAAAGGCCATGACATAATATGCAAAGGTTCTAAACACAATTATGAATGTCGTCATTAGCTTGTCTTTCTCTACGATGGCCATCTCATTGTAGTCAGCAAAACAATCCATAAAGGAGTATATGTCCCTACATGCTAGTTGATCTAAACTTTGATCGATGAACGACAATAGATAATAATCCTTAATTTTTTGTTTATTGAGCTCTCTAAAATCAATGCAAAGCTGGATTTGATTGTTATTATTCTTCTTGATAACCACTAGCAAATACCACATCATGTGTTGCATGAGAAATATTAGGCCAGCCTTACAAAAATTTTGTAACTCTTCAAATAGCTCGTCCCTTAACTCAAAAGGCACGCACCTCACTTTCTGTCATCACAGATAGGTCGACTTCTCACTTTTAGGGGAATAGAATGCATGCTAAATTGGGAAGAATACCCCTCAATTCATCATAACTCTAGGCGAACATATCATGAAATTGTTAGATTAAGGACACATAGTCCTTTCTTTCTTCCATGCTGAGTATAGATTGGTTGCGAAAGGTCTATCTGTATTACATCCGTAACTCTGATTCTATCGTATGCCCTTATCATCCTATTTAGGGTTTCCTCAATAGGTTTTACATTATCTTTATCTCCCTCTTCGTCCTTTCAACCTCTCATAATTATTCATAAATTAGAACCATTAGTGCCACTAACACACATTGCTTCAATCAAACTTACGCCACTACCATTAGGCAATTCTTCCACAACAACCTTTTCTCTTTGCAAAATCTACTTCGGTCCCTCATCTTGTTGAAGGTTGTCTCCTTATTCTTGGTGATTAATAGGACTTGACTGTCTACTTCCTTGTTGAAGGGATTTAATCTTGCTCCAATAGATGCTGGCTAAGTGGCCAGATTCTCGCATATGTCACATTTAACATTGGGATAGTCTTGAGAGAAGTGTTGACTACCACACACCCCATTTACAACTAAATTTGATGTGGGACCACCTTCTTCAGGGCGTCGAATTCTTATTAAGTTTTGTTGCTTCTTTAGGAAGTTTATATCTATGGCTATTTGTCTATAGTGTTCATTTATCATGTTAATATAATGCTTTAACATGTCCTTAACTTCTCCAAGTACATTCAATGAACTAGACTCATAATCGTAATCATCCGCTTGGAATTCCAATGGCCTAACCACCTAGTTAGATATTGGTGGGTGATTAGTTGGCATTACATTGGGATTCCTTATTTGCTATTTGCTATTTAATGGAGCTATTTGGCTAGCCATTGGCATATAGATACATTTTGCATCATGCTTCCTCATACATTAGGGTTGGTCATAGGTGTACTTATCACATCTTGACCTCTTGTAGTTAATGCTAAATTATTGCTAGGACCTAGAGTTGAATAGAGGTTTTCTCTAGATGCATAGGCTACTTATAATTACGACTCTATCTCCTCCCCTCGTATAATGGCAGTATCTGTATCAGCAAGAGTAACACTACTCAAGTGTACTTGGATAGTAAATCTAATCCATGTAGAAAGTAATGTAGTTGGGTAGCAGGTGGAATGGGAATAGAGGCTTGCAATTTACGAAACACCTCCTTTAATTTCTTGACATAAGCTCAAGCATTCTCATGAGGTTCTTGATGTGTTACATTCAAAACACGTAGCCAATACCGATCACCTCTCTTGGGGGGGGGGGGAATCTCTCTTCAAAAGGCCACATAAAATAGATCTATTATAGTTATAGTTTCAACTTCCAAGCCATGATACCACACCACATCTCTTCCTTTCAAAGTCATATTGAAGAACATCATAAGATGTCCTTCATTCTAAATTTGAAAATTAAACATTAACTTTTGGAACTCATTAATATGGAGCTTTGCATCTTTTACTACTAACCCATTAAAAATGGGTACAGGAAAACGAAGGGCTGGCAAATCCGGTATCCCTATAGATATTGCAATTGGTTGCGCCATAATGATAACCAATTTTGATCTATGGGTTTGTATCAGCGGGACTATACTCCCACTCAAAGTAGGCCAGATTTTTGAGAAAAGAGGGGTGCTAGAGCTTCCTCCTCTTTCTAATGGACTACCTGAGGTAGTAGGATCAAGAAGACGTCTCCCTCTCAAGGATATTGGACTGCTATGCTTGGGAGAATACCTCCTAAGGATCTCTAGACTCTATATATCCCTTTCGACTCTTTCTTAACATTGAATCTCGGCTTGACGGTTTCTATCAAGATATATTTGATCTATTTTACCACTCTTTAGCATACACTAAATGACTAGGTAGTCGAGGTTCAAAAATTGCCACTTATTAGTAGCCCTTGGCAAATACACCACCTGCCGAGACAAAAAATGGGCCCAACATTGGCTCTATCAGGCTCCTAGACACACCATATGATCCACACATATCGTGGCCATAAGTATCTTGGTACTATACATGACCCTTTTAAATGTTGCATTTGTAGATATATTTTCAAATTGTAGTCCAATGAATTACCCTTCCCGACTCCAAGAAAAGGTAGACTCCTACACATAGGTGACTACTTCATCTCGATTTACACACACAAAGGGCATCCCCTAGCTAACTCTTCTATGGCCTCTATAGCTTTCTTACACCCCAAGGATTAGTCCCAGGATGAGCTGTCTTAAACATATAACACATCAAAACAAAGTCCTCTCTTGGTGTTTATCATTCCATGAGATTTTTTTAAAATCCTCACACAATCTTTCCCCAAAATAACATGCTAATCTACATCTAGGGATTCTCTTTCTCTTAGCATGTGTTAACGGTCTTGCAAACAAGTGCTATGTATCTAGGAGGTATACCCTGCTTTTATGCATATGCAACATGTCATGCCACATGGTGCTCAAACAATTATAACTAGTAAAGCAACCACCTAACATGTGAAACTATTCTTTTCATGATTTGTTCTAGCATAGTGCGGCATTGAAGAGATGGAACCAAGCTAACCCATGCTTCCACTCCTTTAAATAATAAACAAAATCTCAAATTTCTTACTACAATGCAAAAACATTTGGTTTTTCATTCACTACAAGATATAGGCCTTATACCGACGTTAAAAGCGACGAAAATGTTCATAAAGAAATTTGCCCCTATCGTCGCAAAAAGCGTTGTTATTGGCGACGCCATAGAACAGTCGGTATCAGCGTCGTTATCAACGTCGCTATTTGCATCCGATGTTGATAACGACGCTTTGCGATGCATTTTGCGATGCATGTAGTAAATTTGCGACGCTAATAGGGACGGTAACATGGATTTTTTTGTGTGTGGCTATAGCACTATGTGCTTTATTTGGGCCATACAAAATAGTTTCAATAATGTGTACAATGCTCGTGTAAATAAAGGTAAAGTTTACTTAAATCATAACACTGATACATGAAATAAATACATGATCACATAATGAAAGTGACCGGTACAATCATGGCAAGTTACTACTACTACATAGAACATGTCTACACAGATCACATGACCAAAAAAGAAGGGTATGTGAGCTCCAGGGATCCAAGGGCGAGCTATAGATCCTCACCATCCGAAACCTTGTCCCGCCACAAAGGAGTATCGAACAGACTCTGCAAAAAAAGAAACAACTACACATCAGTCCACCATACAATAATGCATTCTAATTAAACATAGTAACTACGGATAAGAAAGATGAGTGACTTATAGGGCCGCCGTGTCCATACAATCGATCGATCAATGCAATGAGACCATGTCTCTCTATATATTGAGTCTCAAGGCTGGTGGGATCACGATGTGTAATGGAGTGCTGCAAAGAAAACAAAATACAAGTGTTAGAAACACGATTGTCAGTACAAAGGATATTGCAAAAAAATGAGCAAGAAAAACAAAAGAAAAACTTACAAAGTCCTCCAGATATGTGGCTGCCGCTTCTAAGATGATGGACCACTCCAGCCTTTAGTTGTGCCCTCGCCACCTCGCGCTGCTGTCTCCAACGTCCTGGATAATTTGTAGCCTCCTCCCTGAGTCGACGCCAGTCGTCCACATCTAGCCACTCAGGCTTTGAAGCCCCACTCTTGAGTACCTTGCGTACGTTCGATCATTTGTATGATATGTATGCATGCATACACTTCATCATCCAGCCCATAAAAAACCCATCTGTTGCGGTTGGTATTGGAAACTCCTCATGCAAGGATGCTACTATGTAGTCCTTGATCCCCTCCGGTATGTTTTTCCAATGATCCAAGACGTTGTGCCGAAAAACTTGTTGGCACAACTCTCTCATATGAGCCATCACCCTCCTCCCCTCATCATTCATGATGATGGCTCCTGACCTATCATCTACAAGGTAGGCATACCCCTCTGGGGTATGCCTAAGATGGGTCCTCTCCCACCTGCGACCACGCTCTTGGGCATATCTAGGAGACCCCTGTATATCTAGCGTACCTACCGGGGTAGTATCTCTCGGAGTAGCACCCATAGGGGTGTCACCTGCAAACGACTGAGCAAAAGCCAGAGTGACTGGAGTAGACGTCCCCACAGGTGTGACAAATCCTGGAGGTGAATCAACTCCAATAGAACGACGAGATGCAGACATTGTGTTGGTACCTCCACAGCAACCACTTGAGCCACGCTCTCTCGAACCGCCACGAGAGTGAGGAGTAGCACCTGTATCCCGAGTCAACCGCGGGCTCATTGCATTTGGATCTTTGCAGCATCCCCCTGAACCACTCCCTTCGTCTGGCCCAAGTCTGGAGCGTCGACCTCGTCTACTAGAAACTGAAGCATCAGAGTGCACCAAAGTAGATCTAATAGAGCAGCTTGATGGTGTCTGAGACAGCTCTTGGTTCGCCATATCTTTGAATCTCGCCATCTGATCTAGAGACATACGTGTGAAGATCTCATGTAGCTCCTTGTCGCTCATCACTCAACTCATCGTGATGATCTAAGTATCCACAAAGGTCACTTGCATAGATAAAAAATGATGTTAGCATAATTAATATAAATCATACAAAGCACGGTAATATAAATCTTAAAAAAATGATCTTACTTAAAATGTATATCTTATGTACCCTTATAAGCGATTCGTCAACGAATTGAGTAGGTGGATGCTCCAAGTATGAAGTACCCTATGGTCCCATGTCAATCTCTTGATGACACAACTCCGCATACACGGGAAGGTTGATAGACATGCCACCACAAAAGGATGAGTCCACCTCGTTCTCAAAGAATTCTTGGACTCTTGTATTTCCATTATTGTTACCCGATGCTGGCTCCTTTACATGCTCCAAGCTTTTGGTGGCCTCTACCCCTTGCAATATCGACCTCTCTATTTGCATACTATCCTCATCTATGCTCGAAACATACCACCATCGAGGTTGTCGGGGGTTTGGATAGAAAATTACATGTTCACAATCATATATAAGAGAGATTTAACTATTATGACATGTACTATGTGGTAATACAATTAAAAAACACATGAGTTCATGCACCTATATACAATGGGCCAACAACACAAACGTGTCGCACAAATCCATCCATTTTTTTTCGAAATCTATTTTGAGAAATCCAGATGGATCTCATCGAATTGTTGCTCCAACTCCTTCAAGTACCACTTTGAACCACTGCACATCGAATAGGATCATGGAGAAGTTACGGTAATGCACCGTGACAATACTTTGTAAGTTTCCAAAATACTCCATCTCATCTATAACCGTGTTTGTATCCGTTGCTCATCGTCGGCTCTCTTGCTTGAACCTTGCAATGATACCACAATCTATTGTGGAGCACATTTTGTCAATATGCTCCATGTAAAAATGCCATCTACACGACCACACTACACTATATATTTTGTATTGTACATTGAAACATTCAATAGTTATCGCATATAAAATATAGATATGACAAACCCTAAACATGTCATCACCTTTGGACTACATCCCCTCGAGAATTTTCACTCCTCGGTTGAGACCTCCGTCCCTTTGCGAGACACTGCGGTCAAAGCTTCATGCAACCATCGTGTTGATATAAACCACGGCATCTCCTCCATGCCCTCGGGATATCAAATCGATCAATGGTGCGTACTACGTTGAAATTCAAATTGCGCTTTCTCTCGATCTTTCCTAGCTTGCTGGTACCTAGCAAGCCACATCTCCATAGAGGCATGGCGTAACATACAAAAGTGATTCACTTTCTCCTCCATTGGAGCATCCATTTTTTTTTCTATCCCATTTCCAACCACCACATCTCCGGTCATTCTATCATTTTCCTTCAACGACCATAGCATACTGTTGTCTGAATCCACCATTGGTAGCCGTGGTGAAATATGCACTAGTGCCTCAGACACCAACCAACCTTCAACCATGCTACCTTCTAGCCGAGATCATTGTCACACAAAGCCTTTCAAGGTTTTCATGAAGCGCTCCAAGAAGAACATCCATCGCGTATGGACAAGTCCAGCAATCTCCACTTCATCTACAAGATGCGCAAGAATGTGGATTTGTATCTGAGCATGCTGGTAGGCAGGTATTTCTCAAAGAGATAGGCCGTCTCCACTGCTCCCCGTCTCGCGGATTCAATAGAGGACGCCTTAATCTCCTTCTATGAGATCCATTGCACTAAAGTTGGCAACCTATAAATCGCCCCGCATATTTTTGGAGTAAGGCATCATGCGATCGCGATTGGTAGTACAAACTGCCACAAACGAGAAAGCATTATGAACAATGACTACACTCCAAATAGCAAAATATGCAGACCACTTACAATCCATTCGTAGTACAAACCTGACATAACTTATGCCAATCATGGGATTTTAGCCCTGATAATTGGTCGTCTTTAGAAAACACGGACTTGAGAGAACACATCATACCCGTCGGAGTGCGGATAGACTTGACTATTTGCTTCACAATGCGCTCTTCTTGATGCCAGGAGGCATATTCCACGGTGGATTCCGTGAGGTTTTACGGTGGATTCCGTAAACTTAGATGACCGGGGCTCATACACAAAGAGGATTCTTTGTGCGAGAAGTTGATGGGGACGCCTGTCCTTTTCGGGCGTTTCATTAATTTAGTGTGTACGTGGGTGATTCCGCAAAATGCATATTAAATTAATAAACGTTTATGAGTTTAGAGTACGCACTCGTAATAAATTAAGGTTAGGATTTATTTCTAACCAGTTGATTTATTTATGTAGCTGAAGACTGCTAGGTATTCACTTTTGTCGGTTTAATTGTATTATTTTACTAACGATTGTGAATGCTTCAGTTGATGTGTAGAGATAGCAGCAGTGGCAGAGGAAAGCATTGGAGTTTAGCGAGTATTCGACATTTGGACTATATTTTGATAGGCGCCACGCCTATATTTTGTTATGTCTATAGAGACATCGATTATTGATTATTATTTTGTATGCGCCTATGCGCCCGGATATGTTATTTCTATTTGGACATTGAGATTGGGCGTGCCAGACTCTATGGGCACCGTCCATTAGCTTTATTTTCCTATTTTTGTAGAAAGCAAACTCAAAAGCTAAAAGCTTGTCATATTTTTGTAATTGGGCTATTATTGAGCATGAAGATTGGAAATATACATAAAATACATGCTTTGTGAAGCGCTCACACAAGGCATGGGGGAGATTGAACCCAATTTGTCTCTTGCCTCTTGTCGTGCATGCTTTTACATTGTTTTTTGTGCAAAAAGGTAGAGTTCATTGTTCTTGGGGACCTTCAGGGATTCACTACGTGAGCTATCTGCGACCGATCTGCGCACCAGTGGTATCAGAGCGGAGCAGAGATCAAGAGCTTCCAATCGCTACCAATCTCGGGCGAAGGCGGAGCTCCAGGAACAAACGGGCTCTACAGTCAATCTCATCGCAAACCGTCGATACAGGCAGACTTCTGGCGATCAAGAACCCCTGTTTCCACTGTCAGATCGCGAAGGACCAGGCTCTGCAGGCGGAGGACCACGCATACATCTCCTTCATCAAGTCGTTGAAAACAGTGAGAAAAATTCTTAATCTATCTTTATCAAAGCTTAATTGTTAAGCTTATAAGCTTAAGAAGAGGCTTAATACTTCAAATTTCTAATCGTGAGGTCTCTGAGGACCTCCGATTTTTTCGCGCGATCAAAAAAACGGACCCCCCCCCCCCCCCCCCACGAAATCGACGACGGCTGTTCCTAAGCTATTAAGCTTAACTTTCTTAAGTTAAGCCAAGCTCTGCAAGTCACACAAGTCAGACAAGTTGGTAAACTCCTGGTCTCGCACTTCTGAATTCAAGTTCAGCAAGTAAATTGAAATCAAGTTCTGCAAGTCGGCCTAAGTTCAGCAAGTCAACAACTCTGCAAGTCAGACTAAATCAGAACTGACTAGTGCTCAAAACTCCTAGAAGACTTGTTTATATGCAAAAACTCTGAACTGGAAAGTTGTTCGCAACAAGCTGTTCTACCTATCTACAAGTTCGTTGAAGTACTTTCAGCAAACGGAGTCAGAAATATTGCAGAATTTCTGAAAATTGAAGAAGAAATACCCAAAAATACATAGCCTTGTAACCCCGAATTTGAGCTACGCTCATCCCGCTAACCTGATTTTGAGTGAGAAAGGTTTGTTGAGTTTTACAGGATGACTACCCCACATATGGATGATCCTATGGCTGAAGACGACTTACCTGAGCCTACCATGGAACAAAAGCTGGATCTAATCATGCTACAACTGGAAGAAGAGCGAAGGGCTAGACAAGCATTGCAAGCGCAATTGACAAAACTACAAAGAGCGTCCACCGACAAAGAAGAACCTCAAGCTGAAGATTTGATTCGACGTACCATCGACGCCACTCTTGAAGCACAAACCATTCGCAAGGAATCCAAGATAAGTAAACGAAGTTTCAAGTTTCGCACTTTCAATGGCATACGAGAAGGAAAGACTGTTTTATCATTCATTAGCCAGTTTGATGACTATTTCCATGAGGAAACTTATCCCAAAAAAGATAAAATCAAGTGTGTTACTAATCATCTGATAGACAGAGCATCACTTTGGTGGACTGTAGTCCGCAAGAGCATAGAATGTCCTGCTACTTGGAAAGATTTCAAGAAGAAGTTCATGCAAAATTTCCTTCCACCGCAATTTCATGAGAAGGCTATCAAGCAATGGGATTTACTTCAACAGCGAGATCGTGAGCCTATTCCACAGTATACAGAGCGTTTTTGGAATGCACTCCTACAGCTACGCATGCTTGAAGACGTACCAGAGATGACACATAAGTGGAAGTATATGTCTGGACTTCTTGGACATTACTACGCTGAAGTGAACATGTTCAAGCCTGCTACCCTTGAAGACGCCATCTCCTTAGCTCACGACACTGAAGATAAGTTACGCGGAAGAGATAGACGACCACAGCAATTCCAAGCCAACGGTAATTATGGATCTAAACAATTCAATTCCAATTTTAGAAGGTTTAATCCAGGTCGTTTCTCATCACCATCTTTCCGCAAGAATTGGCCTAAACCACCTGCATTACCATCCAATGTCAATCCAAATCCTAAGCCTATTCCACAAGCAAATCCAAATGTACCCAGATTTCCAGCCATTGCAAATAATGTAACCAAAGCCAAACCAATAGTATGCTACAAGTGTCACCAGCCAGGGCATCTCGCAGCAAATTGTCATTCAAAGAAGCCACCAGCACATATCAACTACCTTGGAGCTATGGACAAAGACGAACATGAGGATATGCCAGATTTTACTGAAGATGAGGATGATCCTATTACTACTTCCGACACTTTACTAGGTATGCCTACTCCACATTCATTGTTGACTATGAAATGTATGGTGCATGGAAAGGAAATGACTATATTGCATGATGACGGTAGTACCCATGACTTTATTTCAGAAAAATTGGTAAAGGAATTGAAATTGCATACTGTACCTACGCATTATCGCATAAAAGCTGCATTTTTAGGCACTAGGTACAATGGTACACAAGAAGTACAAGATTTAGAAATTCAAATTGGTCCATACATTGAAAGAAGAAAATTCTTAGTTGTCCCATTAGAGTCAAGCGACATTATTTTAGGAATGCCATGGAGACACCAGCATAATCCAAATATAGATTATTCCACACACACAATGAATATTAATTTTCAAGGAAAATCTATTACATTATATGGTATGCATGCATCTCATATTTTTCCACTGCTTTCGCATACTCAAGCAAAACGTGCACTACGCAAGAATACTAAATCATATCTCATTTGGGTGAATGAATTGCACGCAAAGGAAAATCATATGTACCCTAGGTATAAGGAATTTCTTGCATATTTTAAGGACTGTTTTGCAGAAGACCTACCACCAGGTTTACCACCTTCACGTCCAGAAGACCATAAGATTGATTTAATTCCTGGCACACAACCACCTTGCAAAGCACCATATAGGCACAATCAAATAGAGCAAAAAGAAATCCAGAGTCAAGTTGAAGAATTACTAAATAGAGGTTTAATTCGACCTAGCAGTTCTCCATTCGGTGCACCTGTACTCTTAGTCAAGAAAAAGAATAATACCTATCGTATGTGTATTGACTATCGAGCATTAAATAAGATCACTGTAAAGAATAGGTATCCTATACCTAGAGTTGATGACCTTATGGACAAATTGCAAGGATCTTCTATATTTAGTAAAATTGACCTTAAGTCTGGATATCATCAAGTGAGGCTAGATAGATCTGACATATTTAAGACTGCATTCAGGACACAGTTTGGCCATTACAAATTCTTAGTCATGCCATTCGGATTAACTAATGCACCTGCTACTTTCAGTAGAATGATGAACTGTATTTTTTTGAAATATCAGTATTGTGTGATTGTTTTCTTTGATGATATTTTGGTGTTTAGTCAAAGTGAAAAAGAGCATTATGAGCATTTACCATTAGTTTTTCAATTACTGAAAGAAAATCAATTGTTTGCAAATCCTGACAAGAGTGAATTCTTTAAGACGGAAATTGAATATTTAGGACATATTGTATCAAAAGAAGGAATCAAAGTTGATCCTAAGAAAATTGATGCAATATTGCATTGGCCTGTTCCTAAAAATGTACATGAATTACGCTCATTCCTTGGTCTTGCTAGTTTCTATAGGAAGTTTGTACGTAATTTTTCATTACTTGCTTTACCATTGACAAAACTTCTTAAGAAAGGAATTGCTTATCAATGGACTGAAAATCAACAGAAATCCTTTGATTTACTGAAACGTGCATTAACTAATGCCCCTGTTCTACAATTGCCTGACTTTAATAGACCATTCTTTCTAGTTGTTACCGATGCTAGCGGATCAGGAATAGGAGCCGTACTAATGCAAGACAACCATCCAATAGCATATTCTAGTTCTAAGCTGAAACCCTCTGAGCTCAAATATTCCACTTATGACAAAGAACTATTAGTAGTTGTACAAGCATTAAAACAATGGAAGCATTATTTAATGGGTTCAGAATTCATGATAAAGACTGACCAGCAAAGCATTAGACATCTACTTAGCCAACCCCAAATTTCTGACCGTCATATCAAATGGGCTTCCTTCATTCAAAGTTTCCATCCTATCATTCAATACCAACCTGGAAAAGAAAATGTAGTTGTTGATGCATTGAGTAGAAGACCTGCAATTCGTAATATTTCTATCATATCTTTTGATTCTTTGATTGCTATGAAAGATACATATCACCAGGATATTACTTTTCATTCTGATTGGCAAAAATTAGTTCAAAATAATTTCATTCCTGTTGATTCATTGTCATATAATGATGGATTTATGTTTTTTGAAAAGAGACTATGTGTTACTATTCCATTCCGATCTTTTGTTTTGAATGAAATTCATTGTCCCCCATATCAAGGTCATAGAGGTATCATTTCTACATTACGCATGTTAACTGAAGATTTTTATTGGCCGCATATGGATGCAGATGTATCTAATTTCGTTTCTGAATGTTTGATTTGTCAAATAATAAAAAGACATCATGGTAAATAGTATGGATTATTAATGCCTTTGTCTATTCAATCTAAACCTTGGGAACATATTTCTATGGATTTCATTACTGGTTTACCAAATACTAAATCTAACCATGACATGATTTGGACAATTGTAGATAGATTTAGTAAGCAAGCATATTTCATTGCATGTAAGAAAACTTTAACAGCATCACAAGCAGCACAGTTATTTTTGAAAACTGTTTTTACTAACCATGGATTGCCAAAAGTGATTATTTCAGATCGTGATTCTAGATTTTGTAATAATTTTTGGATTACACTGTTTGCAAATCTAGGCACAAAGATTGATTTCTCATCTGCATTTCATCCAGAAACAAATGGACAAACAGAAGCCACAAATAGCACTATTTTAGATCTTTTACGTGCATATACTATCTCTAAACCTCAGACATGGGATACTCATTTACATTTATTACAGTTTGCATATAACAATACACCGCACACATCTACAAAGAAAGCACCTTTTGAAGTCATTTATGGATATAGATTGTCTACACCTGTTGCATCTTTGTCTAATAGAATTCAGAGTGCTGATGATATTGCTACTATGCATAACAGTATTTTTGATGAGGTTAAGGATACCATTGCTAAAGCCCAACAATCATATACCAAACAAGCCAACAAGAAAAGACAAGCCATGAATTTCAAAGTTGATGATTATGTTTGGCTTAGAATAGAAAAGCGTAGACTGCAAAGTGTAGATAGACACCCAGTTGTCAAATTAGCTCCTAGATTCTATGGACCATTTAGAATTATTCATAAGATTAATGATAATGCATTCAAGTTAGAATTGCCATCTCATTGGAAAATTCATAATACATTTCATATTAGTTTATTGAGACCATTTAGACGCCAATTACCTATCCACTCTGTTTATGAAAACCCACCTTTACTAGAGGAAGAAACTGAAATACTTGAACCAGAAGCTATCATAGACACTGACTACATGACCACTAGAACTGGCTGAAGGTATTCTAGATATCTAGTAAAATTTAAGAACCATCATGTAGAGGAAGCACAATGGATGCACGCTAGAGACTTAAATGCTTTCCCCACTCTGTTAGCTCCACATTGAGCTAATAGCAATTGAGGTCAATTGCTATCCCACCCTGGGGGTATGATGCCAGGAGGCATATTCCACGGTGGATTCCGTGAGGTTTTACGGTGGATTTCGTAAACTTAGATGACCGGGGCTCATACACAAAGAGGATTCTTTGTGCGAGAAGTTGATGGGGACGCCTGTCCTTTTCGGGCGTTTCATTAATTTAGTGTGTACGTGGGTGATTCCATAGCGGGTGATTCCGCAAAATGCATATTAAATTAATAAACGTTTATGAGTTTAGAGTGCGCACTCGTAATAAATTAAGGTTAGGATTTATTTCTAACCAGTTGATTTATTTATGTAGCTGAAGACTGCTAGGTATTCACTTTTGTCAGGTTAATTGTATTATTTTACTAACGATTGTGAATGCTTCAGTTGATGTGTAGAGATAGCAGCAGTGGCAGAGGAAAGCATTGGAGTTTAGCGAGTATTCGACATTTGGACTATATTTTGATAGGCGCCACGCCTATATTTTGTTATGTCTATAGAGACATCGATTATTGATTATTATTTTGTATGCGCCTATGCGCCCGGATATGTTATTTCTATTTGGACATTGAGATTGGGCGTGCCAGACTCTATGGGCACCGTCCATTAGCTTTATTTTCCTATTTTTGTAGAAAGCAAACTCAAAAGCTAAAGGCTTGTCATATTTTTGTAATTGGGCTATTATTGAGCATGAAGATTGGAAATATACATAAAATACATGCTTTGTGAAGCGCTCACACAAGGCATGGGGGAGATTGAACCCAATTTGTCTCTTGCCTCTTGTTGTGCATGCTTTTACATTGTTTTTTGTGCAAAAAGGTAGAGTTCATTGTTCTTGGGGACCTTCAGGGATTCACTACGTGAGCTATCTGCGACCGATCTGCGCACCACTTCTTTAATGGACAAAACCCAAGGAGCACGAAGTAGCTGCAAGCGACCATCAGCACTCGATTGCAACCAAAGCGCCTCCATCTTGCCTACCTCCTTCAAATCCATTCGTGCCCCTACAGTGTCTCTCTTTCCTGTGATGTGGTCCCATAGCAAGCTGCCCACGTTCTTGAAAATATGCATGGGATCCAACAAGTGGTTGATCTGTAAGTGGGTCCAATATGGCAACTCGTAGAAAACTGAGAATCATCACATTCCATTTGGATGTGACTCCGTGTGGACCATTTTTAGCTCATACTAGCTTTGGGCATTCATAGGTGCTGGAGGTTGTCCAAGAAAACCTTCCCTGAGTTCATGACTCTTTGGTAAGAAAGCAGCGTGTCCTTGATATACCATCTTCTTCATGGTTCGTAACCTTTGGGAGTCTAACTGTGGCCCACACAATGGACATGCATGATAACGTAAGGTAACTAGATCTGTCCCAACACCTCTATCTAGTGAATACAAACTTGAATGAGCTATGATAGATATTACCAACGAGAATGGAAGCCTACTTACTTGAGCACTCTCCGAATCCCAGAAAGTCATGCATGGTCCACATGAGAATGGCTCGAATATTGGCAGACCGTTGACCATCACGCTTGCTCATATCTTGCACAGTGACCCCCTCCTCCCACAAAATCTTAAGCTCATCGACTAATGGGCGAAGATACACGTCCATATTTTTGACTTTGTAGCGGCCGGGAATAAGTAAGCTAAGGATGAGATGTCCTTTCTTCGTAGAAAGCCATGGAGGGATATTGTAGTTGACAAGGACTATAGGCCACACACTGTAAGAAGTTGAGCGTAGATCGAATGGGTTCATGCCATCCATAGCAAGACCGAGCCGAAGATTCCTTGGCTCTTGAGCAAAGCTTGGGAAGGTAGAGTCAATGTGGCTCCATGTGCGTGAATCCGCTGATATTCGTTGAACTTCATCTGTGGACCTATTCTGCGCATGCCACATTGTCAAGCTTGCCATTCGGACATACGAAACATGTGGTTTATGCGGGAGATAAGCAAAAAGTGTCTAAGAAATTTTTGAGGGATGGTTTGCCCTTGCAAGTCCTGTCGATACCTATAAGCACCACACTTTGGATATGTCTCCATAGTCTCGTTTTCTCCTTGAAATAGTATGCAATCGTTGATACATGCATGGACGCTGTTGTAGTCCATACCAAGATTTCATAAAACATGTCGCGCATCATCACGAGACTTAGATATGGTATTTGCAAGTGGTAATATATGATACTTTAGTAACCTGAAAAAAAATCATAAAACACCTTGAAAAAGCACAAATATTTTTAATGATAGCACCGAAAATAAATCAATGAAGTGTACGTACAAGGTACCTAAACAACTCGGTCACACTCGCATTGCTCCACCCATATTTTGCTTGCACACTTAGGAGTGCAAGCAGTGTCTTTAGGCGAGATACTCGGTACCCATCATATAATGGTATGGATGCTTCCTCTCTAAGAAGATCAGAAGTCTTGACATCCATGGGCATCAATGCATCGATCATTGCCTCCATCTCAAGCTCCAAGATTGTAGGTAAGTTTGGAAGGCTGTCTGTCTCCTCTGGTATTGATGGTCTAGATTGGGTAGTACTTTCCAAGTGGTGGATTGGCTCAGGCACTCCATCAATTGCACGCCTATAAACTCTTCTAATTGTCGGCAAAGGGTGTACTCCTCCTTAAGATGAGAAGTCACCTCCCTGGATAGAAAATTTGCAAGCCACATCCAATGTTTTTGTATATGGTATTTAATTAGCTTGTGAATACAATGCATGATTGATATACACTTTTCTTACTATTTGCTCAAAATCTGAGATTGCCTGATCCATGATCTTAGATTGAAACTCGCCGAAGTATCATACGTGTTCTATAGACAATCAACGTTTTTGTCTAATTTCCAGCTTACATTGAGAGCAATGACATGGAATACGCTGATTAAGATACACCTTGTGATCTTAAATATCACGACCTTCATCGTTTTCCATTTGGTCTACGTTACGACAAACAATTTGTTTTTGTTATCATTATTTTTTTCTTTCTTAAATTGTTTGAGAAGGGATTTCTTCTCTTGTAACTTAGCAAAATTAACGTATGGCACCCACAAATTGACGTATGTCAGAGTGTTTTCCATCTCGTGGTATTGCACTGGACCTCATCAGACCTTGCCACCACTCTCTCTTTTTTTAATCCATTCATTCTCGTCTCTCCTCTTATCTCTCTCTCTTTTTCTCTTTCTTTATTATGTTGTATGTTTATTCCCTCTCTCTCATTCCTTCTTTCTTTTTCTCTTCCTCTCCCTCTCTCATTTCCTTTAACAAAACATATCTCTATCTCTACTACAAATTTCCTTTAACAAAACATCTCTCTCTCTCTACCACTACCACTACAATAAACAAGAAAAGAAGAAAAAACAACAACAACAACAACAACTACTACAACAACAACAATAATAACAACAAACAAGAAAGAAGAAAAAACTACTACTACTACCACTACAACAACAACAACAACAAACAAGAAAACTACTACTACTACTACTACTACTACTACTACTACTACTACTACTACTACTACTACTACTACTACTACTACTACTACTACTACTACTACTACTACTACGATGACTACAACTACGACTATAAGTACCACAACAGCAAACCACTACCACTACCACTACCACTACCACTACAATAAACAAGAAAAGAAGAAGAAGAAAAAACAACTACTACAATAACAACAAACAAGAAAATAAGAAAAAAATACTACTACTACTACTACAAAACAACAACAACAAACAAGAAAACTAAATAAAAAAAAACAAGAAGAAAAAACTACTACTACTACTACTACTACTACTACTACTACTACTACTACTACTACTACTACTATGACTACAACTACGACTATAAGTACCACAACAGCAAACCACTACCACTACCACTACCACTACAATAAACAAGAAAAGAAGAAGAAGAAAAAAAACAACTACTACAATAACAACAAACAAGAAAATAAGAAAAAAATACTACTACTACTACTACTACAAAACAACAACAACAAATAAGAAAACTAAATAAAAAAAAACAAGAAAAAAAAACTAATACTACAACAATAATAAACAAACAAGAAAACTACTATTACTACTACTACTACTACTACTACTATAATCATGACTACGACCATAACTACGACTACCACAATAACTCTTTCTCTACTACTACCACTACCACTACCACTACCACTACAATAAATAAGAAAAGAAGAAAAAACAACAACAACAACAACAACAACAACAAGAAAAGAAGAAAAAACTACTACTACTATCACTACTACAACAATAACAACAAACAAGAAAACTAAACAATAATAAACAAGAAAAGAAAAAAAACTACTACAACAACAACAACACAACAACAATAAACAAGAAAACTACTACTACTACTACTAGTACTAGTACTACTACTACTACGAGGATGACTACGACTACGACTATCACAACAACCATGACTATGACAATTATGACTACAACTAAGACTACCATAACAACAAACCACTACCACTACCACTACCACTACCACTACCACTACAATAAACAAGAAAAGAAGAAGAAGAAAAAAAAAACAACTACTACAATAACAACAAACAAGAAAAGAAGAAAAAACAATAACAACAACAACAACAATAAGAAACAAGAAAACTAAACAACAATAAATAAGAAAAGAAAAAAACTACTACTACTATAACAATAACAAACAAGAAAACTACTATTACTACTACTACAATCACGACTACGACGACTACGACCATGACTACAACTACCACAATAACAACAAACAAGAAGAGAAGAAATTAAACAACAACAACTACTACTATCACTACCACTACCACTACTACTACTACGACTACTATAATAACAACAAACAAGAAAATAAGAAATTAAACAACAACTACCACTACCACTGCCACTGCCACTGCCACTGCTACTGCTACTGCCACTGCCACTGCCACTGCCACTATCACTATCACTACCACTACCACTACCACTACCACTACCACAACAACAACAAACAAGAAAAAAAGAAAAGAAAAAATAAAACAACAACAACAACAATAACAACAACCTCTCTCTCCCTCCCTCTCCCTCTCTTTCTCTCTTTCCCTATTATATTTAATATTTTCTCCCTCTCTCTCTAGTTCATTCTTTTCTTTTCTCTCTTCCTCTCCCTCTCTCAATACACATGATTTTTAACAAAAAAAGTAAAAGAAAAGGAGAAAAAACAAAAACAAAGTAAGAAGGAACAATGTACTCACCGCAAAGGCTCGAGGATGGATTCGGCGGCTCCTCTTCGCGACATCGGCTCCTCTTCATCCTCCGTACACTTCCTCCTCTTCTTCGCAAACGGCAGCGGCGGCGGTGAGAAGCTTTCATTCTCCCTCTTTCTCTCTTTCTCTCCCTCTCCCTCTAAAATGCAAGATGGAGTTCGCTCTCCCTTTCGGTCTCTCTTTTGTTCGTTCATGCAAAATAACGTGCTTGGGTTTCGGCTCGCATTTTTTCGTCTAAGCATCGTTGCTATTTGCGTCGCTATAAATAGTGACACCGCTTTTTTGCATCAGAAAGCGCCGTTGCTATGCCTTCATATTGTTGTAGTGATTGCAAAGATATATAATTTCACCATTCATTTCATATTTGTGTCTTGCATGTATCAATTTCTTATATTTTTGTATAATTTTTTATAGAAATTACCCTTTCTTGGTCACTTTAACACAAAAGTAAGTGTAGGCTGAGGCTAAACCCATGTCCTACTACTCATTACACATTTGTTGATGTTCCCCGAAATTTTATTATTATTCTAGGCTCAAAATTTATTTGTCCCTAATTTTTTATAATTTCTTCTAATTTTCTTAATTATTTTTGATATAATTGCTAATAATTCCACAATTCTTGATCATAAAATAGAGAACCATAGCCATGGCGACCAACATGCATCATTTTGCCCCACATGCACCATTACTTTCATCAATTTTATCGATTGTCATCATATTTCTCAAATTTTCGTGTTTTGCATGTACTAGGTAATTAATTTCTACATTATGATAGCCACAAATTCTACTTACAGTACTTAAACACAACACACATCATTTTCATATCAAATTTTAGCCCATATACATCTCAAATTCATAACAAAAATAATATTAAAATCTAATTTCCTTTAAAATTGAGATTTACTACAAGAAAATTGCTTAATTTTTTTGATTTCGGAGATGTGTAGGCAGCCCATTGACACTCCATACAACCAATAATAGCCACCTTCATGCTCATTTGCTCCATTTCTTGCATCTTGTTGTCATCTGACACCCCTTTTCTCTCCCTCTCAACCCACACGAACAACAATTATAGTGAGAGAGAAAGAGGAGAGAGAAATACCGAAAACTGATCTCTTTAAAGGGTGCATCATATTCAATGCTTCTTGCAAAAATAGAGAGCATGGAAATTTGAGATCTCTTTGCTCAGGTTGCTCGTTATGGATCAAATAGTTGCGAGTCTCCCAAAAGAATAAAGGGGTGCAAAGAAAATGTGCCCCCTCCCTCTTATCATGAGTTATTTCAAGTTTTTAAACATATTCAAGCTTCTTAATCAAGCCTTGAAAAAAAAGGTTCATTTCTTGCTTGTTGATTCTCCTAGCCACAACGGTTTGCTTAAAATCAGAGGCCCAAAATAGACTCGGATTCAAGATCTGAAAGCATAGGCGCATTCATGGCATGATTTTCTACTATCTTGGTCTCCTCAATGCTTTTTCTTGCTTCTTCTGAATCATGTAGTTGCTTTGTAATGCCAAAGTTGCATCTCTTTAAATGACTATCTAACAAACTTCGATCAAGGAACAGATACTTCCAACACATTCTAGGCCACCCACTTTTGCTTAGGTAGCTGCGACGCCTCTTGATTTTTATTGCAAATGCTCCATTTTTCGCTTTAGTTTTGACACCTAAATTTACCTCTGAAGTAATAATTTCAAGACTTTTTGGGAGACTCTTATTTTCAGAGTACATGTGTAAATGGTGATCCTTGGGGAATCTTATTTATGGTAATTGCAAACATTGGTGCACTCTTTGCATTTTCCATCATTGCACATATAATTGTACTTCTATGCTTATAGATGCATTACTATGATCAATCACATAGTCAAGGAATTGGTTGCATATGGCCAAATACTACTTTTGAGATAGCTTGATCACATGATGCAATGATAAGAACACCATGGTTTTAGGCTCCACACTTGTGGCCTTGCTTGTGTGGTAGCTTGATAACATGCTGCACTGATAAGAATACCATGATTTTAGGTTCCACACTTGTGACCTAGCTTGTGAGATAGCTTGATCACATGCTGCAATGATAAGAACACCATGGTTTTAGGTTCCATACTTGTGACCTTGCTTGTTTGGGGGGGGGGGGGGGGGTAGTACAAGCCTTCAACAACATACATAGAAGGGGTGGGTGGGCAAACTTGGCAATGCTTCATGCAAAAGAAAAGAGGAGATTTTATGAAGGGCATGCGCTAATCAGAGGGTATGGATAAGCCTCGTGAGTGAAAAAGAGGAGATCTATCTTTCAAGAGGGATCTTTGCTTTCCAAGACATCTTGTGTTGTTTAGAAAGGCTACACTGTTTATGGCAGCCATGCATCATGTGGACAAAGCTGACGTGAGTCTACCACGGATAAGCATAGCAGCTTGTTTGCATAAAGTATCCAGAAGATCACGTGCATAAAGGAAGAGGGAGTAGACGGAGGTTGCATAGAAGGGTGTCGACTTCTCATGACATGGCTGTCTAGCACGGATTGATACAGATCATGGAGAGAACACAAGTGCAGGCTTGACTACACCATTAGCAGCATAAATTATAGGTGATCAGCGCTACTACGAGATCTCTCAAGGCCTTCTGGAGAAGGACAACATAGGTTTATGAGGCCGTCACTACTCGAGGTGTCTTCATCAAGTCTTGTACTAGGCAGCTCTTAAGGTGACAGTCAATGTTGAGTTCAGACGTGGCATGGAGGACGCGTGGAATTCATATTGTTGTGCACATATCGAGATGACTTCAAGGCTGAATGCTCTCCATCCGTGCATCCAACGTGAGTAGCAGTTCATTAACGACTAAGGCTAATGCATCTGGTGTGGCCAACTAGGCAAAAGTATAGTAATCATGGGTTGGCCATGGTTAGAGAAGCCAAGCATGATCATACTCTTTCGTGTTGGGATGGATTGATCTTACAACTGCTAGCTTCATTTGTATCACCTCATTTGATGGTGATACAATTAATGAAAGGGGTTGGTGAAGTCTAAAGTTAAAGCTACAAAGAGTAAGCACTTATTTGATGAAAAAGGCAATGTGATGCTAACCCACGATCTAAAGGGCCCTACTCCTTGCCATGAATAAATTATCCCATTCGAAGCCACTATGCCATGTGCTAAGAGCTCTTATAGAGTCATCTTGTGAAGGGATTTTGATGTTGTGACAAAAAGAGTAGAGAAAGAGAGAGTTCCTAGAACCTAAAATCATAGTTTCTCTTTTACATCCTTTGCTTCTTATTTTGATTGCCAATGTATATGATTGAAAACCTTGTGCATCCATACCTAAACATGAACATGCTCATCTAAGCTAAAATGATGTATTGTAAAGATTGTAATCCTTGTAATCCCACTTTGTCTTACCTTGCCCACATATGTGTATTCGATTGAATGTGAAACCTAACCATTCTTCTTACTCCATGTATTTACCTTGAGTTGAGTACTCTTCATCATCCTTTGCTCCCATTTTGCAAAGCGTCCCTACGGCGAGCGACTTTCACGTGTTGAGTTAGCTACAATGGAGCTTCTGTGTAGAGATGCAGATTGAGAGAGAGAAGAGATAGAGACACACGATTTGTGGTACTAAAGAGTGTACCTCAATAATGATTTTAGATAGGTAAATATACTATGTATCACCTGGCCCTTACGGGCGGACACAGGCAGTGCCCTTATATCCCAACAACCTCCCCCCTAAAGGCAATGTGCCCAAAGGTAGAGAAAAAGAATTAGCTAAGTCTAAGTATATACAAAGCTGAAGAGACTATATCTATCCAATACCCATCATCTGCATGGCAATGGGCAAAACTCTCTACTGGAAGACCTTTCATGAGAAGGTCTACATGGTTATCATCAGTGTGCACCTTGACCAGCTCAATGCTCTTGTTGTCAAGTACCTCTCTGATGAAATGATACTTCACCTATATGTGTTTTGTCTTTGCATGAAAGACAGGGTTCTCTGCTAACATGATAGCACTTTGACTATCACAATGGAGGACATGAACCTCAGTAATCCCAATATCATCAATCAAATGTGAGAGCCATAAGACCTCTTTGCATGCCGCCTCAGTGGCAACCACATAATCTGTCTCCGTACTAGATAGTGCAACACACTTCTGTAGCCTAGATATCCAAGAGTTACATCCCCCTGTGAAGTTGAACACATACCATGTAGTGGACTTCCTGCAGTCCGCATGTCTAGCATAGTCTGCATCTATAAAGCCAATGACAGATGTTTTCTACTTACCAAAGCAGATGCACAAATTCTTTGTGCCCTTGAGGTATCTCATAATACCTTTCACTTCTTCCCAATGCTTCTTGCCAAGGTTTGCTATATACCTGCTAACCACTCCCACTGCAAAGGCAATATTTGGATGTGTAGCAACAATAGCATACATCAAATTGCCAATGGTTAACACATACAGAATCTTGACCATTTCAGCCTTCTCATCATTAGATGAAGGGCCGTTCTCTTGGCTGAGTTTCACATATGGAGGCAATGAGACTCTGATTTCTTTCCCCCCTCGAAATGCTACAAAATCTTGGATACATACTCATGCTGAGATAGATAGAGTAACCCCTTCGATCTATCTCTCAGTATCCACATCCCAAGAATGTGATTGGCATCACCAAGATCCTTCATGTCAAAGCTGCCATGAAAACTTTGCTTCAATGAATCCAAGGCACGAGTATCCCTGCCAACCCAATTAGCATGTCATCAACATACAGAATCAAGATAATCAAGCTGCCATCTGCTGCCATTTTGGTGTACAAGAAGTAGTGATCAACTTGACTTCTTTGAAAGCCCTGAGACTACATGAAAGTATCAAAGTTATGATACCATTTATACAGTGCCTATTTCAGCCCATACAAACTCCATTTCAGTTTATAGACCATCGTCTCTTTGCCTTTAGCAACAAAACCCTCAAGCTATTGCATATATATGTCCTCATGCAGATCACCATGTAAGAATGTAGTCTTTACATCCATCTGTATGAGTTCCATATCTTCATCTGCAACTAAGCCCAAAATGGTTCTTAGAGTAGTCATCTTGACTACGAGAGAGAAGATCTTGTCAAAATCAATTCCATGTTCCTGCTTGTACCCTTGTGCAACCAACTGTGCTTTGTACTTTGGCAAAGAACCAGAAGTGACCTTCATCTTGTAAACACACTTGCATGGAAGAGTTTTTTTCCCTTTAGGCAGTTGCACCAAGTTCCAAGTACCATTCTTATCAAGTGATTCCATTTTCGACAGCATGGCCTTGAACCACTTCTTGCTGTGCGGTCTAATCATTGCTTCCTTGAAGCATGACGACTCACCACAGTCACTAACCATGACATAATCTACATCATACTGCTCACCATGAATAAACCTATTTGGTTGCCTTGAAGGTCGGGTTGACCTACGTAGTGAAGGTTTTGCATTTGTTGGTTGCTGAACCTGCAAATTTGCATTTACAGGTTGATGTCCTGAAATACAGGCCTATAATTCTGCATGTATAGGTTGCTGCCCTGAAATTTGAGCATGCTAACCTGACAGTCGAGGCTGTCCTAACTGCATGTTTTCAGGCTGAAACTGTGGTGTATCAAGGGCAATACCTTGTTGTCATTTCTAGCACCATTTCTTACATTTTCAAGAGTATTTACAACAAGTATACGCTATTGTCCAGTGGGCACAAATGGTTGTCTAAAAGGTACATCCTCCCGGAAAACAACCCTCTTGACTTCTTTAGTCTTCTCGGGTTGCTTATGCATGCGATCTTCATGGAAGATGACGTCATTGCTGTGTACTATCTTTCTTTTCTCGGGATCCCAAAGTCTATACCCCATCTCACCCTTGTCACCGTATCCTAGAAATATGCATTTACACGACTTTAGTTCCAGTTTGATGCGCTCTTCTTTCCTTATGTGCACAAAAGCCTCGCAGCCAAACACTCGCATATAAGTATATGAAGATGGCTTGCCCGACCACTCTTCTTGAGGGACTCTCACCCCCCTCCCCCCCAAAGACCTGTTTGGTGACTTATTAATCAAATGAACGATTGTCATAATAGCCTTTGCCCAAAAGCCATGGGGTAATGTAGCATGAGACAGCATCGTATGGACCTTATCCTATATGGTCCGATTCATGCGATCTGCAAGTCCATTTTGGGGTGAATTATAAGGGGAAATGAGCTCCCTCTTTATCCTCTTGCTGTCACAAAATGCATGAAAGGCTTTGGACACATACTCCCCACCATTGTTAAAGTGAAGACACTTAAGTGTCTTATCACTCTCGTTCTCAACCAATGCCAAAAATTTCTAAAACTTGTTAAGCAGTTCGTCCTTGCTATGAATAGGGTAAACCCATACCTTCCGAGTAGCATCATCGACAAATGTGACAAAGTATTTCTTTCCTTCTAGAGATAACCCTAGCATCTGATATACATCGGAATGTACTAAATCTAGAGGCAAAGATTTCAGTGAAAGAGACTTTTTATGAGATGTCTGCACATGCTTACCATAAACACAATGATCATAAATCTCAAAATTAGCATAATTAAGACAAGGCAAGTAACCCAAATGAGAAAGTAATTTCATTCCTGTTTGACTTATGTGTCCCAACCAGCCATGCCAAAGGAAACACTTGGCTACTCAGTCACAGCAACAACATGGTCACACACACTAGATACATGGAGAGGATACAAAGTATCACTCTTTGAGTCTCTGGCAAAAACCCTAGATCCTCTATAGAACTTTCATTTCCCATCGCCAAAGGTGGCATGAAATCCATTGTCATCTAGTTGTCGAGTACTAATCAAGTGTAATATTTCCACGTGATAAAAGTTAGTTGGTTAGTTCGAAAGTTAGTTAGTCAATTAATAAGTTAGTAAGATTACTATTAAAGACTAACTAAGGTAAAAACTAACTAACGTTAATAGTTAATAATTTTTATTCAATTAAAAATATATTTTAAAAAAATCAAGAGTTGTAAATCCGATATTTTTGTCGGATTGACATGGACCATAGCCACCCTTCACGGAAGTTACAACGTGAACGAGACTTATGAGCCATATTAATCACTAGTATTAATGTGTATAGTTTGGATGGTCCAAAAATATTAGATTTTTAGGCAAAAAAATAGTATATTTTAGATATTATCCTAAAAAGATAGAGCTGGATGTCATTTAAAAGAAAAGACAAGTGATGTTTTAGTTAGTTTTGAAGATTTAATAAAAATAAAAAAAAGTGATTGGCAAAATCGTGCGCGTCGCAATTGCAGTCTACAGGCAAATAGACAGCACTTCTAACAGAGAAAAGAAGAAGGAGTGAACTGAGAGCTTTCTAACCAAATGTATTAGGGTTTAACCCCCATTGGAGCCAATGGAACCATTAGATTTATGATCTGAGCATCATATCATTGATTCTTCCAAGAGGCCCTCCACTCTTATTCTTAGTCTCATCCCCTCCTCTCTAATTCATTATAAATATGAGGCGTGGGGAGGCACACGGGAGCATAAGGAGACCTCGAAAGGCTAGGAGAGAGAGGTAGAGAAAAGGATACTCCTCCAAGAGATTGTGAGAGAGAGAGAGAGAGAGAGAGAGAGAGAGAGAGAGAGAGAGAGAGAGAAGAGTTACCCGGAGAGGCTCCACAATTCCCTCTATGTCGATTCTCGACTTAACCATATTTGCTTACACTCTCCCATCTCGAATATATTTCGCCTTCTTTATCTCTTGAGTCTACTTGCGGACGATGGCCTCCAAGCGAAGAAGGTCGCGTGCGGATGGCAATCTTACAACCAGCAACGAAGCTTTGGGCGAAGGTATCACTATCAATCCAACTACAGTTCCGGTCGTAAGTAATGTATTTCTAAATTGATAGATGCTTTCTTTGTTTCTCACATGAGATACATTGGGCTCCATATTATGATGTACGAGAATAGGTCATGGGAAGGGATAGGCCTCTTCTCACATATTCAAAAGATGGAGTTTGCAAAATGTATGTATCAAGGGAAGTTAATTGCACTTAGTTGCATATGGCTTATTTGTTGATAGAGCAATCAATCAGGGTTTATGAATAACATAATCGTAAAAAGAAAAACATTAGGAATTGCGCATACAAGTATTAAGTAAAATTTGCATAGAATTGCTCTTTGATCCCAAGGGGGAGAGCCAATATGCGATGGAATTATTATCGTGTCTATTCTTGTATTGTTTAGGAAAAATACAATTAGTTTTGTTGGTTCATTGAACAACACCCTAAATGTTTTTCTTTCAATCAACTGATTGTTGCATTGTAATTTGGATAAATATTCCAAGGCTTGTGTTGATGGCAAATGCATGGCAGGGGTTTATAATGACAAGTTGCCATGGGAATAAAGGAATGTTTTCCTAGAAGATGATATTAGGTTGATTGCCTTAATTGTGCTTGATTCCTAAATCGATTAATTAAGGAAGGATATTTTGCATGGGTAGATCATCTCCAAGATTACACTTTGGATTACCCCGAGAGGGCACTGTTGGATTCACAGGCCGAAGGTCGAGTGGTGAAAAGGCCAACCATAGAAATGGCATCTCACTCCTAGACCGCTTGTGGGTCAAGTGAAGCTCTGGACACCCCTTGCATGTCCAGAATGGAGTTAGAGATCCCCGTGAGCCCAACGTCTAGGGCGTTGGAAGATCCTATTCTAGATACAAGATAGAAATTTTGGTGCCATGTGATTTGGACTAGGTACTTCTATTGGACAAAAGAGATACATAATTCTCATGTATGGGAAGGAGACAAAGATTAACTTGAAGATAAGTTAAGAAACTTGTTTGTCAAAAGGACTACTTGTTTTGTTTTTCATGTCTGTGATGTAAATTACGTGAACGAACCCTATGCCCTAAAAGGCTTAATTAATGAAGCTGATTTTAAATATCGCACATAAATGTGGTAGGACCTACTTAGAAAACTCAAGTTATCAAGGGAAGCGGTTGGACAGAATTCCCAACAGGTCTGTCCTACGGTAGGGTGGTCCCAGAGAACTAGGAGGCTTCTCACAAGGATTTATCATCGTTCCACTTTAGGTATTGTTATGTTAGAACCCGATTCATGCCGTTTTAGGGGATTGGAATGGGACTATGCCCTATGGGCAGAGAGGTTGAGCGGCGCATTGCTCTCATCTCCCATTCTCTTTGAACCAAGTGCGGTATGGATCTGCTTCGGATTGGGTATCTCTGCATAAAGTAGGATGTCCAAGACCCAATGCTAAAATGCTATTAGGAGACCTTGACCCTAAGAACCCTAGGCAGACTCAGGAATCTCTTTTTTGACCCTAAGAACCCTAGGCAGACCTTGACCTGATGCTAGAATGTTGTTAGGAGACCTTGACCCTAAGAACCCTAGGTATCTCTATTCCGTTGCGAGGCAGACTTAGGAAACCCTAGGCGACAAATCCCGTGACATTCCATGGGAGTGCCGGGCAGCATCCTTTAGACTCGTCTCCCAATGGACCGCTAAAAGCGTACCTTGATAGCCGATAGGTGGGCACGTTACATCAAGCTCTTCTTGAGCGGAGGTACATGCCTTACATTTTGAAGAGTGAAGACAGATCCATGCTGAAACTGCAATTGCACACTACCAATGCCTGCAATGTCACATGCATAATTGTCCCCAGGATGGACAACATGATCTCTTGTATAGTCTGTAAACCACTCATGGTGAGGGGGTGACATGAAAAGAGGAACATGAATCCAAAATCTAAGTGTGCATATCATCATCCATATTGGCTATCAAAGCATGTACATTGAAACATGAAGAGACGAAGAGTACATCATTCCCACTGTCGCTGTCATATCTAACTACATTCACCTCTTCGATCTTTACATTGCTCTTCTTAGCAGGCTGACTCTCTTTCTTCTCTTCCTTGATATTACCTGTCTTCTTGCCCTTCCCTTTCTCTTTCTTCCATTTATAACAGTCATGTTTGAAGCGACCCTTCTTACCATAGTGATGGCATTCAACATCCTTACCATGTGATTTATTGTGTCCCTTGCTATCAGATTTGCCTTTCTGCTGTGATTGCCTCTAGTATGCAAAGCACATGAAGACTTACTGGATGCATTGTTCTATCGATTCATTTCTTCCATGAGTAGAACACTCTCTACATCAGCATACAAAAGCATAGCAAGAGAATTGCTCATAGCAGTCATGAAGGTATCCCAGCTCTCTGGCAGAGTGCAAAGCAAGAACATAGCTTTGAACTTATCATCAATATTGAACTTCAAAGTGGCAAGTTGGCTGAAAAAGGAGTTAAACTCACTAACGTGAGTAGACATTGCAGTACCCTCTTTCATATGCAAATCCATGAGTTTCTTTAGCCAGTAGACTTTGCTTGCAACACTCTTCTGGGCATACAATTCTTCCAGTCGCTTCCAAATGTCATAAGCAGAATCCATCCCTTCAATGTTAAACAGTAGGACATAAGAAATCGATACCTCAATGGTCGAGAGTGTGCAAGCTCATTTAGCTCATCCTAGTCATCATGCTCTACATTAGTTGGTTTTGTTCCTATTACTTTAATTGGCTTTAGTTGCTTCTTCTACAACAAGATATTATAGCACTCCTTTTGCCAAACTACAAAGTTGTGTACTCCTTCAAGCTTCTTGATATGCATAAGATCATTTTCATTGCTGCTAGCCATGATTCACATCCAAATAATTGTATGACAGTAAATGACAGCTAATGCCAAGTAATGGAAGCTCCAAAATCCACTCAATAGTATGTTAGGAATATCTCCAAGTATGTAGCAGCAAGAACATACATTATTTCATTGCCCAAAATTCCTCAAATGCATTCAATGACAATAAACATACCGACTTCCTGAAAAAAGTAGAGGTGGCTATCTTGCAATTCAAGAGTACTGTCCTGAAATTCCTGACAATACAAGTGGCTGTCTTGCAATGTAGGAGAGCAATCCCAACATTCAGGAAAAATCTGTCCTGAAAATTAAAAATTGAAATAACCTCTTAGATTGAGCTCTTAAGATAATGCAAAGTTGCTCAAAACATCACCATAATGTTCTTGCATAGAAACATATAAAATTTCCTGTAGTGAGGTATGTTGTCCTGAATATGTAGAAAACTACCATGAATGTACAACAATAGACCTATAGGTAAGACCGATCCAAAAATGAGCTTTAATCATTGCTCAAACGCATTCCAGAATCAAATCCAAGTATGAATACATGGTATAGAATGCCCGAGACCGAGTCTAGAAGCAAGACATAATGCATATGCACTCAAAATGTCATTCAACCCTGTTATTTTGGCAGCCAAATCTCTGTCAAAACTAGGAAAAATGATGACTCTAATCACCCCAAAATGATCTCTAATCATGGACATAACATCTCCAAGTCATGTAGCACCAAATGGGCCTCAAATAGTCATCACATAAGTGAATCATAAGCATTATTCACTCAAGAAATAGTTGATGCCCTGTTTTCAGCCACAAATATGTTTGCAAAATGAGCCAAATCCTTGCCAAGATTAGCTCAAAATGGCCTCAAGACAATGCCACATGGTTCCCAAAGCATCCATCATCAAGATACATCCAAATAGCTATCATATGAGCATCAATGTCAAGAGAGCAGGTGCTGCCTTGTTTATTATAGATCTCAATATTGTGTATTTCAGACCTGAAGTTGAATGTATATTAGCTCCAAGTGTAATACTACACTTCAATGATCAATGCTAAGCATTAGATGCAAAGTATAGAGCACAACCATGATGCCAAATGAAGAGGAGCAGCTGATATAGGTCCTGAGCATGCTAAAAACCAGATCTGCATACCCACGCTGATGGCGCCTTCAACCTTGAAGAGATTGGAATACTAGAAAAAGAAGCTTCAAACCTTGCTACCTTGCTTGCAGACTCTTCACAATGAACTCTTCTTCAACTTCAAGCTCCTGCACACCTGAAGAAATGTCAAGCTCATGATTACCTAAACCAAGCTCTGATACCACTTTCTTGAGTTAGTTGCAATGGAGCTTCTGTGTAGAGATGCAGGTTGAGAGAGAGAAGAGATAGAGACACGATTTGTGGTATTGAAAAGTGTATCTCAATAATGATTTTAGATAGGTATATGTACTATGTACAACCTGGCCCTTATGGGCGAACACGGGCATTGCCTTTTACCCCAACATCACGAACTCCTACACGTATTCCGTGCGACATCTGGTGAACCCAATATGAAAGCATTGCTTCTGATCATCGAGATGGGAGATCCACCTTCAACATCGACTGCTTCTTTCTTTTCGACTGATGAGATGAAGACTTTGTTACAAACTCTTTCTTCAGTCATTATGATGCAAAACCAGCAGATCCAATTATCTATGCAATAGCAACATCAGTTGCATCAGTAGCAGTTGGATCAACAACGACTGCTGCATCAAGAACAAGAGCATATGCATGATGCGACTAAAGCGATCAAGGATGTGGTTAGTAAGCGAAAATTATTTAATGGCTGGAATGTTTCAACCTACATTAAAGGCTTTGAAAGCCATATGCACTTCTTCGGAGTTCCGACCACTTGGAGCAATTATTTCTTATAGCTTGTCATGCCTGCATTGCGGGTTAGAGTGACAAATCTGTTTGTACAGGACTCTACTTGGGGTGCTTTTAGGAAAGCGCTCAAAGATGAATATTTTTTGGAGGATTATAGTATTGCGATATTCAGAGAGTGGGTTTATTAGTCCAACAAAGGACTTGTTGCTTCTGAATTGATACAAGAGTTTGAAGAGTGATACAACCAGTTGGATGCACTAGAGTAAAGAGCTCTGAACTCAGAGAAAGTGGAGTTATTCTTGCAGGCGACTGATCCTGCACTTTAGGATGAGTTGGGAGAGCTGCTAGAGGATCGTACACAGCCTATGGGATTGAATACGGATTGGCAGGATGCTGTCGATGTGGTTTCTACATTGACAAAGAGGTGGAGATGGAAGGCTTGCTTGCAGAACCTGATGCAGTCACCACCAACGATGTCTTCTCCTAACATGACTTCTCCTACTTCTTCTGTTGCACCATGTACTACTTCTCCTATTTCTCAACCTGTGTCTATGCTTATGCCTATTCCTGTTGCAGTTGTCAGACCAATTTCAAAACTGACTGTCGAAGATATGGTGGAGGAGATATCAAAGAACTTAAAATACCTACAAATCAAGATGACTAGAATGGAGCAGTAGCCGCTTAGTCTAGCTCCAGTTTCATCCCCAATTTTTTCTACTCCTAAAAATTATTCTAGGATGACGAAATCTCAGGGATTAGAAGCGCTTGTTGAGAAGCAAAAAAGAGATGATGATCAGCCTGAATGTTCAAAGAGGGTGACTAGGAGTGATCCAATTTCTTAGCCTTATTCTTTAGAACTAGAGCAGAGTATGGCTGATGTTCAGAATGTGAAAGTACAAGAAGATCAAAAGGCCCCAAAGACAAAAGATCAAAAGCCGAAAAAGCAACCTGGATTCAAGTTACTTTCTGACATTGAGACAACTACGGACTTGAAGAAGATGCTTGAGGATCGGATTCTTAACTGAAAAATTGAATTCACTCTTGGTGAACATGTTCATTCTCTGGCGATGAATTGCGAAAATTTTGATTTCATGATGTAAGAAAATTTGGGTGTTGAGAATTCTTAGCAAAAAGTGTTCTTTGCTAAAATATTTCAACAAAAAGATTTATAGGGTACTGATTTACAACACCAAATAGGATTTACAACTGAAGTAAGCTGTGAGTCTCAGTGTTGGGCTGTTCATATGCAGTCCAAAAAAATATGGTTGATTTTTATTAGTCAAAATAGTTGGGTGTTGTTTATATACATTAAAAATTGTGTTTACCAAGGTATTTATAGCAACAGCTGAAATTTGCAGGTTGTAGTAAAGAAGCCAGAGTACAAACAAAATATAAGACAGTTGACAAGAAGATCAAACCAATTGCAGGACCGCTACCTTTGGACAATGATGAGGATTTGCCAATGTTTACGCCATTTATGGAGATGGGTATGGATATAAATGTCAATGTGGTCAAGGCACAAACAAGACATGTTCCATTGAAGGAGGAAAGAAAGATTGGAGTCATGAGATTTTTTGATGATAAACTAGCCAAAGAAGAGGAGGATGCTATGGAGAAGATTTTTGCAGGAGAGAAGACCAAGCCACTGGTGTTGTTTAGAAAGGCTACGTTGTTTATGGAAGCCATGCATCGTGTGAACAAACCTGATGTGAGTCTACCACAAATAAGAATAAGTGCTTTTTTGTATAAAGTATCAGGAAGATTACATGTGTAAAGGAAGATGGAGTAGTCAGAGGTTGCATAGAAGGGTGTTAACTTCTCTTGACATGGTTACCTAGCACGGCTTGATACACATCATGAAGAGAAAACAAGTGCAATTTTGATTGCAACATTAGCAGCATAAATTACAGGTGATCAACGCTACTACGAGATCTCTTTAGGCCTTATGGAGAAGGATGACATAGGTTTATGAGGCCGTCCTCACTACTCAAGGTATCTTCATCAAGTCTTGTACTAGGTAGTTCTCGAGGTGACAGTCGATGTTGAGTTCAAACGTGGCATGGAATTCATATTGTTGTGCATGTATCAAGATGACTTCAAGGTTGAATGCTCTCCATCCATGCATCGGATGTGAGCAACAGTTCATTAATGACTAAGCGAATGCATCTAGTGTGGCCAACTAGGCAAAAGTATAGTAATCATGGATTGACCATGGTTAGAGAAGACAAGCATGGGTAGACTCTTTCGTGTTGGGATGGATTGATATTACAGTTGCTAGCTTCATTTAATGGTGATATAGTTAATGAAAGGGGTTGGTGAAGTGTGAAGTTAAAGCTGCAAAGAGTAAGCGCTTATTTGATGAAAAAGACAATACAACGCGAACCCACGATCTAAAGGGCCCTACTCCTTGCCATGATAAATTATCCCATTCAAAGCAATTATGGCATGTGCTAAGAGCTCTTATAGAGTCAACTTGTGAAGGGATTTTGATGTTGTGACAAAACGAGTAGAGAAAGAGAGAGTTCCTAGAACTTAAAATAATAGTTTCTCTTTTACATCCTTTGCTTCTTATTTTGATTGCCAATGTATATGAATGAAAACCTTGTGCATCCATACCTAAACATGAACATGCTCATCTAAGCTAAAATGATGTATTGTGAAGATTGTAATCCTTGTAATCCCACTTCGTCTTACCTTGCCCACATATATGTATTCGATTGAATGTGAAACCTAACCGTTCTTCTTACTCCATGTATTTACCTTGAGTTGAGTACTCTTCATCATCCTTTGCTCCCATTTCACAAAGCATCCCTGTGGTGAGTGACTTTCACGAACTCCTGTGCGTATTCTGTGCGACAACGTACCATGGGATTTTGTTTTAGTAGCATTTTAATGGGTTTCCCTTGAGCCATGTGAAGGGGGGGTTATATGAGAGATTTTAAAAGCTTATAAGGCTTAATACTGGAGAATAAGTCAATTGATAGCTATGCTTGCATACGTTGAGGAAAAGCACAATGATGACATTGACCTTGAGCCTATGACAACAAAAAATGGTATCTTCTCACCATGCAATCTAATTAAGACCGATTTGGCAAGTGTAGAAGAGCTTGCCAAGTGGGTATTGAGTTGGACATGCTTCATTTTGCAACATGTGGTATAGAAGCGATTGCCAAGTGGGTATTGAGTTGGGTGGACATGCTTCATTGCAACACATGGTATAGAAGAGCTTGCCAAGTGGGTATTGAGCTAGGCATGCTTCATTGGAATAGTAGTATGTATAGGTATATAGGGTAGACACATGAGCAATATGTAGAAGGGGCGAGATGTACTCCAACATCAACCATATACAATGGATTTGTAAAAGGGGGGAGGTGGGTGTGATGGGCCAATAGGCTTCCACCATGACATTTCATAGCTTCTTCTTCATTTTCCTCTTTTATTTGATAGTTTGAGATAACTAATATAAGCCTTAAGGCTTAATGCTTAAGCCTTTGTCTTCATGGAACTTAAAGGCTTTTCCAATGAGGCACTACTACGTTAAAAAATTTTAGTTACCTACCTTTCAAACACACAACACGATCGTGCAAGGAATCCACACCTTGAAGATATCATGGAAAGACAAAGGCATTGACTCAAGATGTTGGATACACATGATTGTAACAAGGCATAAAGCTAGAGTTCTACTTGGTTTTTAGTGTTATAATTTGAAATATGTATTTTTGCTACTCCTTGTTTCTTTTCAAGTTTATGATAGAAGAAGATGCTAGAGTATCAAAGATAAATGTAAAAGAGGCTCATCATACTATTATAAGGGCTTGTAAACTAATCTCCGTGCCCCTTATGGGTTTGCAAATATGAGTATTTATATTGTATGTGGTGTGTGTGGAGTTCTGGGTGGAGAGCATGCATGCGACAAACAACTCTTTTTATTTTTTGTAGGAGTTAACCATTCCCATTGAGAGGATTATCCTATTGTATTCCTCTACAAAAGTTGTAATTCCTGCCAACTTTCTTGAGGGCATCATCAATATCATATCCTATCTAGAAACTACTTAAGTTGTATCATTATTCATGACATAATATTTGGTTTTGTTGTTATCACCTACAATCGTAGCTGTAATTATGTGAGGCTGCCCTTGTGTACTGAGGTATATCAATGCCATTCTTAGATGAGTGGATATTTGTGCCTACACTTCTCCTTATATAGGTGTGTGGCTATAGCAGTACAAGTTTCTTGTTACTTTATTGGCTCTTAACAAGGTATCGTAGCAACCATATATAGACAAAAAAAGGTTGGTTAGTCCAATGTATGGAGCACACACGCACACGCACACGCACACGTGCACGCGCGCGCGCACGCACACACACACACACACACACACACACACACACACACACACACACACACACACACACACACACACACACACACACACACACACACACACACACACACACACACACACACACACACACACACACACACACACACACACACACACACACACACACACACACACACACACACACACACACACACACACACACACACACACACACACACACACACACACACACACACACACACACACACACACACATGCTGTTGTATTTTTTCTTTTTGGATGAAGAGACACACTAGTGTTAAAGACAAGAAAATGTAATGAATTACAAATGTTAGTGACATAAAGTGACTTGGATGACAATCTCATGTTATGCGCAAATGCATCTACAACTTGATGACTTCATCTAGGCATAACTTGATACACTAGAAGATCTATGCAGAGATATCCAAAAAAGGAGTCATCCACTTTATTCTCAAAGAACTTTTATAGGTTGTACTCCTCTACATGTTGCACCAAACCTTGTGATCCCACCTCCTCTACTTGTTGCAAGCCCTCTTCCACTACTTGTTATAAGCCCTCCTCCTCCATGCTTGAGAGATTGCTTCCCTTGTACATTCAAGATCGTTGAGGCATCATAGGGATAATATAGCACCAAAAAGGTTGTTGTGGATTAGGGTAGAAGATCATGTATGTGGTATATGTGATCTTCAAACAATCATCATCATAACCTTCAACCTGACAAAAAAAGGACTCTCTCCTGCTTTCATTGTTTTGGCAAACCAAATGTGTCTCAAAAGTCATTCCACTTCTTCTTTGAATTAAACTATAAGAGTCTAGATGGCCCTCATTGAACGGTGCCCCCTTGCTCCTTCCAATATAGGTATAAACCATTGCACATCAAATATGATCATGACAATCCACTAAAATCACACTTTGCAAGGTTCCAAAATAGTCCATCTCTGCGACTATAATGTTCAAATTTGTGGCTTGCTATCTAATAACTTGCTTAAAATTTTCCATGATGCCACAATCTGATGTGACGTGCAACTTGCTGATGAGGTCTACTTGAAAATGTTGCCATATGATTATGCTACATGGTAAGTCTTGTACTGTGGATTCAAGATTCAATCAATTATTTCTTCGTGGCCAAGACAACAAAAGTGGAAGAGCATGCTTAGCTTTGGGCTATATCCCCTTGAGAACTCAAATTCCTTCTTTGTAATTATCTCGCCCTTATGTTGCACCTTTTTTAGTTCTTCATAAAGCCACCTTTGTGATCCCAAAAATTCTTCAAGGTGCTTAGGGCATTACATAGGTCATTGACATGTGCTACATTTGAACTCAGACCTTGCAACTTCTTGTTTAATTCAAGCAAACTTGTACTTAGAAAGCCCCTTCTCCATGGATGTGTGATGTAGTATACAAAAATGATTCTTTTTATTCCATGCTTCCATCCACCCTCTTCTCTATCCCATTTTCAATTTCCTCATCCCTATTGAGTTCATTTTCTTCTTTAAGAATCCATAGCAATGTCTTCTTTGTGTCCACTACCATGAACCACTAAAAAAAGTGCACAATTGCATTTGACACTAGCTAAGCCTTCAGCCATGCTACTCTAAACAAAGCCCTTTAGAATCTTCATAAATAACTCTAAAAACCACATCCACTACTTGTGCAACTTCCATTTCATCCATGATATGCACTAGGAGGTGGGTTTGTATCACGAGCATGCTTATGGAAATGTGCTTCCCAAAAAGGCAAACCATCTACATTTCCTTTGTCTTACCAATTAGACTGAGGATGCCATTAAGGATGAGTGGTAGCGATAGAATGGCATCTCATCATGCTTTTAATTGGGCTTAATAACAAGCGATGAAACATGATTATGCATTGAACTAATACAAAAGAGTATGAAATTTGTACAACATAATTGGCTATGTATCAAAATTAGGAATAACAAGCAAATATATCATTATGATGTGTTGTACAAGTGGCATGTAGCAACTATGCCAAGCTTAACATCACACTGTGGGATAGTGAACTCCTGTAGATGAATGTGCCTAGCCATCCAGATTGTTATAAAAATTTTAGACAAAAGCATATGTCATAACTATGTTAACTTCTAAGATTCAAAAAGGTTCTATTGTAATCATGCAATAGTGTGCCCGATCTTAAACACATTTTATGCCAAGAATGTTGGACAAAACATTTTACTATCTTTGTGTCAACATTGATAAAAAACCACAAACATTTAAAGATGGGAACTTGATTTGAATACCATGAAGCCGATAGGTAGCATGCATTGAAATATGTGAATACACAATCCATTGGACTACATTAATTGGAAATTAGTAATGAGACATATTAGTGGAAATCTGAATTGTAGCGGAGAAATAATTCTGCAAGTTGGACATGCGATGCTCGAAGAAACCACTGCCTTTCTATGCAAAGCACATACACATTTCTATGAGACCAGGACTAACATGCATTGCCATTGATTGGGATAGATTAAATCATGATGCTGCATTCGCATGTGATGACATCTAGACCTCCATTTTGAGCCACATGTATCGTGCCCTAAGCTCTCATGCCATGATGCTAACTCTATCCTATAACCTTTGCCTAATCAATACTGCTACTCCTCTTACTCCTTGAGTGGTGTCTTGTGCAATTCTTGCCTGCAGACTTCTACATATATCCTCACACTCTAGGTAGCCCTCTCTTAGGACTTTGGTATGTCTTTGTAATCATAATGAGATCATGGTCTTTCATCACCTCCTCCATCCTCCCTAGAAGTGCCTAAAGTGAGCCATTACAATTCCACACTATCATCTATATCTCTGAGGTATCCATCTCATAGGTTGCATGTCTCTATTTGACTAACTTGCCATCAATGATGACCCAACAATATCTTTATATTGCCTTCTTTGGGCCTCCTTCATGGCTTAGATTATTTTTGGTATATTTATATACTTATGTTCCACTTGCATCTTGATCAAGTCCATCTATATGAATGGGGTCCCTTGAGAGTCTATCTACTATAGTTTTTTATCTGCAAGAAGACCATCTTTGATGTCTCGTCTTGGAGTTTCAAAATGAGCATGCATGTTTGTGGTTCATCCTCCAGTCTTCATGCCTTGGAAAATGGAAATGGGTATCATTCTTTGTATCCCAAGTATATGCATAGGTTTTTACCATCCTCTTTAGGTGATGAACCTGCTTTTAGGTCATGAACCTACTTTCTTAGGTATAGCATTTATCCTCATATTTAGTTTCCTTAATTGCCTCATCTTCTCTTCTTCAAGAGTGGTGTTGATGATGTGCACCTCTTCTTTGTGATATTCCTTTTCCATCAGGCTCCTTCTTTAAAATTTTTTTCTTCGATAATCAACCCACCCTTGTTGTGTGGCGTCTAGTTTGACAAACCATTGCTTTGTTGATTTCTTTTTTGATGGTGGCAATGGTGTCTTCTTGAATCTTCCCCTCTTCTCATTTGGTGTTCTTCAATGTGGCAAGAATCTCCATCACGAGAGCTACCATTTTACTCTTCCACTTTGTTCGACTCAAGCTTCATGATTTTGTCGAGAGAATATGCTATACTTGGATATTTATGCTATTGTCCAAGGTCATCTTCATATTATTGATCATCATCTTCTGTGTTTTCTCAAGGGTGTCTTAGTGGCTAGCATCTTGTGTGCTTTCTCAAGCTGGGTATCTAGTTTGCATCTACGGTAGCCACCTTTTGGTAGTAAAATCCCTGTGTTTTTATGCAAAGAGGATCGTGATTGTAGGTTGCGAGAGGGCTAGGGGCACAAGAATGATAGGGACAAGGCGATATGCCAGGCGATATCCTTGGGATCCAATCTCTCTCTCTCTCTCTCTCGCTCTCTCTTTGCCCAGGATAATGCATATGTGGTATAGCCTAATGGATTCACACACACACACACACACACACACACACACACACACACACACACACACACACACACACACACACACACACACACACACACACACACACACACACACACACACACACACACACACACACACACACACACACACACACACACACACACACACACACACACACACACACACACACACACACACACACACACACACACACACACACACACACACACACACACACACACACACACACACACACACACACACACACACACACACACACACACACACACACACACACAGACTCTCTCTCTCTCTCTCTCTCTCTCTCTCTCTCATATGCATAGCATGGCAACACCTTCAAATGGCAATACCTTCAAGCATCTCTCTCTAACGATTAATGTTTGCATTTGCTTCTTTGAAACCGGTAATGGCATAATGTTTGCATTCCTCTCTAATTTTTTCTTACCTTACACCTAATGTTTGCATTCTTTTCTACTTTTTTATTGAAAATTAAGGCAATCATCATTGATCATCTATGCGTGTTTGTATTTGTGGTTTGTAGAAATTGGAACATTTGTCATGAGTAGATTCTACCTTGGTCAAAACATATCCCATACATAGGAATTTTGATGTGGAAATACACTTAGAGTAACATATCTTCGATACTATATGCATCAAATTTTATATATGTTTAAGATATTAGAAAATGATTGCCATGTCAACTTGTATAATTGAAGCATATAAATTTGACTTGCACTTTGTTGTGATCACTTCACTCTTGACATGACTACATTTTTCTTTTAACAGGTGCTATCAAAATGGAACAATGAAGTTGTCCATTAAACGTTCAACAACCAGCCCTTGGTCCCTTTGATGCATCATCCTTATCATGGACATTGAAGCCTAATTCATCTTCGCAATTTGCTATTCAAACTATTGCCTTTATTCCATGGGATCATATTCAATATTTTATTCATGGTGAGGAGACCATGAATAAGAGCATTCCAACAAGCGTTAGGATCCACTCTAGTTGCAAAGAACTTGAAGGAAGCTCTAGTGTTTCGATTGAGAATACTTGGTTAGAGAAAATATGCTATATCCTTGCTTGTTGCCTTGGAATTTTGGTTCTTCTTTTTCTTTTTGGTGCTAATCTCTAATTAATGCCTTATCAAATCCTTACTCCTCAACCGTTGGTGTGCATTTGGCCCATGTGACAATCGAAATAATGTCATACAACCACAACCTTAAAAACACCCAAATGTCAAAGGTGGGTAACAACATGTGGGTTGTAGCTGTATAGATTATTTCTTTGGCCCGATGTTGCTAGAATAAATTATATAGAATAGTGCCATGTAGATATTAGTGGAGAAGTATGTCATGGATATGAATATGGTGGTTCCAATCTCAAGCTATGTATAGCTCCGTGATTATTTGATAATATGCGACAATGGATTTGTTGACTACTCTAGAATGGTTTTACATCACAATAGGTGTTCCAACAACACATTGTTGTTGTTGAAAGAAGTACTTTACAAAATCCTTCCAAGCCTCTTGGGAGAGATGCATTTTTGACAACGAGAGACATCTTAAATATTGCATCAAAATTAGAGGGCATCAATTTTCAAACATATCAAAGCGATGCTACTAGTGTACATAACTTGAGCTTGGAGAATAAAGCTAGGACCTTTTTCTACCAACCAATGGATGAAGCATGCAGTCAACCCTTTATCTTGGGCCTCCAAATAGAATGACAATTGCAAATGGTTAACAAACATAGAAATGATGGTTTGTTGGCGATGGAGGCTACTTTTGGAACTAATAAATATAAGGTGTGTACATTCAGTTTGCATTGCACATGTGTGATTTGGTGTCCTAAAACTTGCTTTCTTTTAACTTCAATAATTTTTTGTAGTTTAATTTATACTTCATACTTGCTTTTGATGTGCACTATAATGGCATTCCTGTGGTGTGGGTTGTAACTTCTTCCATGGAGTCATCATGTGCTGTGCTGCTTTTTGAGATCGTGTACTTAACTCTAATGCATCATGGGAACCAAATGCTTGGATGGCATTAGGGAAAAAATGAACTCACAAATGGGCCCTTAAAAATAATATAGTTTAAGATGTGGGCCTTTTGGATTGTCCAATAGAAAGGCTACATGTTGACATCTATGGAGGATGAATCTTCTCTCTCCAAATCTTGGGGTTTTTATTAAAAAAAGGGGTAGTGGGGGATTAAAAAAAGGGAGAATGAAAAATACAAAAAATTTGAGTTTCTCTCACCTCGTATTTCGCCCCTTTTTTGGAGAATTTTTAATTTTGGTTTTTTTCCCTCTCACGAAATCAGTTTGACCCAAAAGTTGAGCAATAGACCATTTCCCTCTCTTCTCTATACTAGTGAATTTTCATCTCCATTGAAGCTCCCTGGTGAGAGTAATTAGGGTTTTGAGAGTTTTGCTTACCTTTGTACTTTCTTCTCCATGCAGCTCCAGATTTTGGGCAAAACATAGGTGCCCATCTCTTTTTACATTTTCTCTGTTTGCTATTTTTTCAATAGGATTTGATGTCGTTTCTTACTATTATTGTTTTTTTATTGCAGAGATTATTTTGGGTAGGAGGCACAAGTGCTCATCTCTCTCTCTCTCTCTCTCTCTCTCTCTCTCCTTTCTTTCCCCCCTCTCTCTATGTCTTGTTTCTCTTTTATGTTGTGTTTTCAATAGAATTTGATGTTGGTTCTAATTATTGTTTTCTTGCAGAGTTTATTTGGAGCAAGAGGCAAAGGTGTTAATCTCTCTCTCTCTCTCTATGTTTGTTTGTTTTTTTTGCTACCATCTTTTCAATACAACATGAAGTTAGTTCTAACCCTTGTTGTTGTTTTATTGTAGAGATAATTGTAGAGATAATTTTGGGTGACATTGCATAAGTGCTCATCTCTCTCTCCCTCTCTCTTTCTCTCTCTATGTTTCCTCTTTTTTACTGTTTTTTTAGTATACCTTCATGTAAATACTAACTCTTGCTTTTTTTTTTTGCAGAGATTAATTTGGGCAAGATTGGATAGGTGCTCATTTGTTTCTCTCTCCCATGTACTCACACACACTCTCTTTCTTCCTCTCTGCATTTTCCATTTTCTACTATATTTACAATAGGGTTTGATGCTAGTTCTAACTTAAGGATCAATTGTTGTTGCAACACTTAACACAAGGTAAAGCAAAGATTCTGTAGCTCAATTTATGGGTAAATCTGCCATATTTTGTGGCACCAAAATTTATTCATTTAATTAGTGACTTTTATGTTTGATAGGATTGATGTTTTCTTTTGTCCATCACTTGCAATGGGTTTTGATCAGCAACGATTCAATCTTATCTTCAGTAGATCAGCTTATAGGTAAATTGGCCCTATTTTGTGTTGCTTCTATTCATGAAATTATCTAGATATTTTTTGATAAAAGGGATTCCTGAAAGTATTTTTGTTAAAATGGATTCATGTAGGTATTTTTTTGTAAATGCATGTATTGTACAAGGTTTAGGTGAAGCACATAATTCTCGATCGACTATTTTTATGTGGTGAGTGATTCCTTTGTGCTGGATGATATGGATCTGTTGGAAGTTCATGGTTCAAAAATCCTCTGCTTTATTGGTCATGTGTGTCCATTTGGATCTCCCTGCCAATTGGCAATGATCCATGAAACTCTTGTATCATCTCATCCACATAACACACAATTTGTTGAGTCATAGAATATCTCAGGTGTCCATTCAATGTGTCTATTAAGATTTGCATGCTATGTGGCTGCTCTCCTTATAACAACTACTCTATAATACACATATTTCATACAATATGTTTCATACAATGTATTGAGTCAAATCAGCCTCCTATTCATTATAATGAAATTTATTTTGGAAAAATTCTCTGAGTATTCTTGTGCTATTCTTTCCATTATATTTCATGTAAATGGTATGATTAAAGTGATCCCTTGAATTTGAATCTATACTTTGTGTCGATATACATATCCACATGTGTTTTGATATTGATGTTTGTGCATGTTTACAAAAGTGTAAACATCTCAATGCCATGTTGATTTGTATAGCATATTGGTGATTACTAGACAAACTTAAAATACTTATTATTTAGGGGTTAATACATATTTCTTTACATCGAATGCCTAGGTTATAATGCCTGAGAGAAGGACAAGCATTCTCTCGATAGGAGTACGTAACAAAAAAGATGAAGAAGGGAATTGGATTACTGATATTGCTCATCTTGGGTACATACGCGTCCAAGTATGAAGGGAGATTTCAGGGTGAAAGAATTTGCAATTACGGATGTATCAAAGCACTGGAAGGATAAAATTTTAGCTCTTAGACAAAGGAATGTTGATTCTCACCTTGTAACAGAGGCGTTTGTACAACATGTATTCATGCAAAAACAAATACATATTGCACTGTGCCCTTTTCAATGAAACATTGCAAATAGTAAGTATTTGCAACTCATTGAGAATGAGAAATTTCATGATATCTATGTAACTACTTGTCTCGTATTTATAGAAGTATACACTTCAGATTGCTATGAGTGGCAAAATGTCAAGAGTTTCACAAGTTCTTTTAAGTGTTACTACCTCAAAATTGGTAGATTGCTCTTTGAGGGGCGTACAACTAAGCATCTCATAGCGGACCTTTTTTTTTCTATGACTCCAAGTACATATTGCCCAAAGGGGGGTCGAGAATATGGAACCCTTGAGTCTATGCACATATCAAATCTCAATAGCATAGAATGGCCATTGTGTAGTAGCGACATTTTGCACATGTGTAGCACAAAAATTTCAGCAGACATATTGAACTCTATGAAGCCAAACACTGGCTCAAAGAATGTACATCTAAGCTAGTTCATACCAATTGCAATTTTTGCACATATGTTCAGGGAATGTAAGGGTTTGAGACATACCAAAAGCACGTACATCATAAAAAGTGCACAGAGGGTTATGTAACAAGGATTCTAGGCAAAACTTGGATATAAAAAAAATAACTTACAGTCCTGACACAATGGAGTGTCGAGTCACAACAAGGGACATTGGTGCGCAGATCGGTCGCTGTATGCTCACGTAGTGAATCCCGGAAGGTCCCCAAGAACAATGAACTCTACCTTTTTGCACAAAAAACAATGTAAAAGCATGAACGACAAGAAGCAAGAGACCAATTGGGTTCAATCTCCCCCCATGCCTTGTGTGAGCGCTTCACAAAGCATGTATTTTATGTATATTTCCATCTTCATGCTCAATAATAGCCCAATTTACAAAAATATGACAAGCTTTTAGCTTTTGAGTTTGCCTTTTACAAAAATAGGAAATAAAGCTAATGGACGGTGCCCATAGAGTCTGGCACGCCCAATCTCAATGTCCAAATAGAAATAACATATCCGTGCGCATAGGCGCATACAAAATAATAATAAATAATCGATGCCTCAATAGACATAACAAAATATAGGCATGGCGCCTATCATAATATAATCCATAGGTCAAATACTCGCTAGACTCTAATGCTTTCCTCCGCCATTGCTGCTATCTCTACACATCAACTGAAGCATTCACAATCGTTAGTAAAATAATACAATTAAACCGACAAAAGTGAATACCTAGCAGTCTTCAGCTACATAAATAAATCAACTGGTTAGAAATAAATCCTAACCTTAATTTATTACGAGTGTGCACTCTAAACTCATAAACGTTTATTAATTTAATATGTATTTTGCGGAATTACCCGCTATGGAATCACCCATGTACACACTAAATTAATGAAACGCCCGAAAAGGACAGGCGTCCCCATCAACTTCTCGCACAAAGATTCCACTTTGTGTATGAGCCCCGGTCATCTAAGTTTACGGAATCCACCGTAAAACCTCACGGAATCCACCGTGGCACAGAATCCACCGTGAAATATGCCTCCTGGCATCAGACATGGCTTTCAAGTAATTGTTTTCTCTCTTAGTTGACTATTATCTTACTTTGGGATGGATCGGCTAACTTTCCTTTTCAATTATAGATACTTGTTACACGATAGATTTTATGCCTAGTGTTCAAGTATCATAGATGGAGGATGCTTAAGGGTAAATGGTTGTGCCTTGATCAAGACATGCGTGAAAGTGCAGCTATGGATGTTATTGTCATTTGTGAGGACCGTAAGCCCCAAGTGTTGCAAATGGAGGATGATTAGCCCTTGAGTATAATGCGCCAAGAAATTACAATGTTAATGCAAAATCCACGTGTTAGCTTCTATTTTAAACTAGATGGTAGGAAAATTCAAAACCGAGCTGAGGATACCGTTACCAGTGGAAAGTGTGTGGCTCCACATATTTTAGAAATTGTAGAGTCTCCTTAAAAATCCCAACACCACAAGTTGTAATATCCAACGCTTGTAAATTTTTGGGTTTTTTTTGCCAATAGAATTTTGTCACTTGCAAACTTGTAAAATTTAAAAATTATGGTATTTATGCAAAATCATACACTTGCTATACACTTTCCACATCCACACATTTACATACGCATGTAAACTTTACAAAGACGTAAGTAAAGCCATAACTAAATATCGTATACGAACAACCTGTAATGGTTTAAAACTTAAGGTTTTTAAGGAGGAACTAGTTTAGTTCTTGTTTCATTGTTTCATTTCATACTATCTCTCTTCATCTCTTTATACCCACCACATCCCTCCTATCTGCTATGATGGATGCTCGTGCACACTTTGACGAGTGGATCCACGAGACTATCTTTGCTAGCTAGGGTGACGAGATATTTTAGATTTTCTCTAAGGACTTTAACCTTGAAAGTATGCTCTCATCGTTGGATCCCCCCTTCACATTTTGAAAGACTTTGTGATTACCATTGCTACTTGCACATACTCCATTAGGGATCCGACATGACTTGGGTGCCTCTGGAACAGCTCATGGTATTTTAGGCAGGGAAGAATCACCAAAAAGTAGTGAATAGGTGTCTGGCCAATGTGGATCCTTCGCACAGAGTATGCACTGTTCCCATGGGCAGTGTACCAAGTACAACACCTTTGGACCTCGTGGAGTGTGATTGTGCATTGGCAATTTACCTCCTTGCATTGGATACACCCTTCGAGGAGGAGAGCGATGAAGATACAACTCGACAGGTTGTTGCTATCACATAGATGAGAGAAAAACTGATTGAAAAGTTCATAAATATTGAAGAGGAACATCGAGTGGTGGTGGCAGAGCAAGGGTTGGCTCTCATGGTGGCATCTTCTTCAGAATAGCCACAAGTCGACAAAACCAACCTTGCCTCCTTGATGCCCATTGAAGTAGATGGTGTACAATAATTGGCTCTCATGGTGGCATCTTCTTCAGAATAGCCACAAGTCGACAAACCCAACCTTGCCTCCTTGACGCCCATTGAAGTAGATGGTGTACAATAATTGCTTCTATATCAGATGTGTTGCAATACTTAGAATTGAAGGAAGAAGAGTTTTTTTCTATCCTAGTCAGGGATTCGATGGAAGACCTGATCGATTATGACTACATGGATGTGCATTCGACGATGGCAGAGATTGGAAGATATGATGGCACAAGCTTAGATACAGTGAGTGCCATCATAACATCACATGAGCATATTATCTCGATTGAAGAAGATTATCTTGTGCTGCTGGATGCTAAATTTGAAGCACTACAGCATGATTTGTTTGGACCAAGGCCCCAGCTTCCTACCAAGGAGTTTGTAGATTCCTCTGCCCAAAGAGGTGCCTCTTGATACACGAGGAAATGAAGATACAAGGTGATGTGGAGAATGTGAGACTTCTAACTACCATATATTTTTATGCGGCGAAAATTAACGGTAGGGTGCATGGGTTCTTTGGAGTCCACCGGTGAAATCTTGGCCAAAAGTGATGCCTGCAACTGCCTTGTCCAGGCGTTTGGGATCACTTTTTGGGCGAAAAAGTGGCCCGAGACGCCAGAATTTGGACATGGCAGTTGCAGACATCATTTATGGCCAAGATTTCACCAGGAGACCCGATGCACCCTACTGTCACGTTTCGTCACTTTCTGATAACTCTAGGTTAGTTGCTAAATATATTGTTTAATTTAACTTTGTCATTCGGGACATATTGTATATAGATGATTTTGCATCAAGGCAAGGAGAAGCTTGACATGCGGATCGACGGAAGGATTTAGCTCTGAAGTAGCACATTGGCAACCTTGTTGCAGACTTGGTGGTCTTCCATAAGAAGTGCTCACCACGAGGGCAAGAAACAATCATGAAAATTCAAGCTTTGATCAAGTTTGGACCTTTTCGAGCAATACCTGTGACATCTAGCTTGGAGAAGGTGATGCTAGTCAAGTGGTCAAAGCTTCTTTACTTGTTTGACCAAACGCGTGGTGGAGCAATGTGTGTGCTTGCTACATTAGGTGACCTTGCTAAAGTGTCAGATCCACATCTCTTGGAGAAAGAGCTGAAGGGGGAGCGTATCATTTTTGAAGCAAAGAAGGAACTTCTATTTTCATGGAAGCTCGCCCCTCCTCTCTACCGATGAAAATCTAAGGAATGAATAGAGTTCTTGTTGGCTATTGGCTTTTTGTATCTGCCATCACTATCAGCCATCGCATGTATTTTTCTTGATGAATATAAGATATTTTACTTTGTCTTTATAAATAAATACTTACTGAATAAATATGTGGCTTGTGTAAGTGTAATGATAATGTGTGGTATGTGAGTGATGCATTCACATACATTAACATAATCCAATTTAATTATGTCAATGCATAGTACTGCACTTATGTTGTGCATAGGCAATAACGTAACTCGTATCCGTATGTATTACTACTTTCGATGCATGCATGCGTTAAACAAAAATTAAGAGTCGTGCGTTTTAAGAAACAAAACAAAAGATTACTCAATTATTTAAATTCAGTACACATCGCATGATATATATGTGGTAGAGTATACAAAATGTTTTGGTCTTCCAAGTTGCTATGGTGCTATAGCACTCATTACAAAACCTTGTATCATTAATCTCATAACCTATAGAGGAGTCCCCTTGTCATGCCGAAGTCAAACAATAAAGTTTATGTCTTTATCAATGATTGTGATGTACATTGTATGGATGGCCGCTAGTTGTGTATCATTGAGCAAGTCGATGAGAAACCCCTCTACAGCCGTTTGCAAGGCCTCCATAGCTGCAACATTCCACCTTCCTACTGTTGAGCAATCCCGCACTCGCACCCAAAATATTTCCATCCCTTTCAGCTCTAACTCTTGTATGACTTCCCAAACAACCTTATGAAAAGATCTTTTCGGGATGAGAAGCTCGTATTCGTGCTAGATTCTTCTTACCTCCCGAAGGGCGACATTGCCCGATTTCCATGTCCTATTCTTTTGAGGTGGTCGTTCTGCTCTATGGGAGTACTTGCTGTTGCACTAGAGGAGGCTCCACCTTGTGCTCGAGGTGGCGGGCCTTGGTGGGAGGCCTTCTCGCAGCCGCAAAATGGCAACGTGCTTGCTTGGTGCATGCCATGCAAGCTCGAGGAGAGCAAGATGGAGAAGAGTCAGAGGTTGGGGGTGTGAGAATGGAGGAAGAAAAGAAAGCAAGATGTGAAAGTGAGAAGAAAAATGAAAATTTAATCCATTTAAATCCCAAAAAAAAAGTTAATGCAGCTTCATACGCACTGTCTATCGTGTGATCGTAAATCAATAACCTTTCATTGGAATGTGATGAAACTTCATACTCGCATTCGTTAGGTGGCCAATAGTTTTTTTGGAAAAAAAAAGCATGGAAATCCCTAGTTCGAAGTGGCAAGGAAAGTGGCTCCAGACACCAGACTTCGGACCAGGGGTCTGCAGGTATTTTTTTTCTGAATAAAAAAGGGCTCTTGGCCACCTAAAGAGTGTGGATGTGAAGTTTCATTGTATTCCGATACAGTTTAGTATTTTAAAAATTATCCCACACCGAAATTATGGATGGATTAATAATCGAGAGATCAACATTACAATTATTGGCCCTTAGAAACTTCCCACCACATAGATTATATAGAGGCATCAGGAGTAAAGTCTACAACAAGAAATGGCAAATTTTGGCATGTTTTTCCTATTGAAATTGACAGTGCTAGAAAAAATTGTAAGTAAGAGTTAAAAATACAACGAAATGCATAGTCAAAGTTGAGAGCAAAGGATAAGAGTAAAAATTTAATTCATATTTTAAGGGCACGTACAATAGTTTTGCACTAGGACATAGTCATATGTCCAATGCATGAGGAGAACACTATGCCAAAAAAGATAACATTACAAACTATGTTCATTTCATTGGAACGAATGCATCCTTCATTGCTTGAAGATTTCTTACAAGTTGGAAGTCCTTGGGAGTTACAATGATACGCTTCACATGTATTGCACAATGCTAAGCATCAATCATCAAGTCAACTAAAAAGGCCTTTGTAGCACACTGTAGAGCATGAATACATTCTTTTGTGAAGCAATCAAGTCTATCCTGACCTTGTGCCAAAAACCACCTCCTTCTTTCTGTGCAATAGAGGTCTTGCACAATCTCGTGAATAAGTCTCGAGAAGCTCACATTCAAAATGATGAGATCAAAAGAGCATTAATACCTCCTAATTTCTCTCAAGGCCAATGTACTTGGCTTCCACTTGCATTTCTTGTTGGGGATGCTGAGGAGGACCCTTGTGAGGGCGGCTTGAGGAAGCTGGGTTAGGTTGAGAAGGGGGTGCATCTGAGCTAGTAGATGCTCCAAGGGGCTGATGAACACGATATGGGGCTCTAAGTGGAAGCTTATTCTCAATTACCTTAGGCCTAGCCATTTTTCATGCACAAGAGATGTGAGAACTCAATGAATAAGATAGAAAGTGAAATCCTCTTTTATATAATCCCAAACTGTAAACTCATTCACATAGATGCACACTCTCTCTGTCTCTCTTAAACTATGTATTGCATTCACACTGTGAATACATTGTTCATCTTACTATCTTAGCTCTCTTCAAACCCATTTGTTGCCTTATCGAAGCCTTGTTTCTAGCCATTTGGCATGGTTTTCTTTGACACTTGAGGCTTCATAACACACTCTTTTAGTCACAACGTGATTCCAACATGTCTACAATCAATTCATCAGCACTTTCATTTGCTCTCTTTTGCGAGAGTTTATCTTCATCCGCTACTATAATCCTATACCACCAAGATAGCAACTGGATCATTGGATTGCTACCATTTACCCCGCCACCATGATTGGTTTTTCTTTGGCATGCACCATGTGCTATCCAATGTGAATTTTCCATCCCTTGTGTGGACCAAATTCCGATGCTTCTCTTTTCTGCAAAGTATGGCCCATGTGCCTCAAGGATATGCTATAAAGACACATAAGTAAAACTATGCTCAATAGTTTATACAATTTATAAAATTTTAAAATATTAACTTAGTATGCACCATGTAATGTGTGATAGAGCTTTTGTCCCACGCTTCCACCATGTTTTCATAGAAGCTATGCACAACATTGATAAATTCTTGCTTATGTTCATTGTTAAACACCATCTTGCAAAGTAAGGGAGCCAATTTGTTAAGACTTATCCAAACCTTAGCTTTGGCCAACCTTGTTTTTCCTCCATTACTTCGAACAGTAGAACTGCAAAATGTAACTTTTTTCACCCATCGTAGTCTTGCGGCCTACAGACCATGACATTCCCTTCCTCATTGATGGGTGCTGAGAGAAACTTCCTAGCCTTTGCTCCTCCAAAGCAAGGATTTTTTAAGCAAGTTATCAGATTTTCCCTATCTCTTCTCATCTTTTTCAATCGTCACTTGATACTTGTGTAGCTCAATTTCTGATAGCACTCACTCTCGGGGAAGTTACTATATGTGTATCCTCTACATCACGTGCGTTCAAGCCTTATTTATAAATGTCCTTATCTGTGGTTTTTTTCTTGAATAAAACATAACCCTTTTCTATTCAATATGTAAATAACCTCTTTATATTACATTTTTCTGTATGTAAAAAATGTATAAACATGGTATTTTAAATTTACCTTATTTTGAACCCACATGATGAACACATATATTCATGAGTAACTTACCCGAGCACTCGCTTCATATTCCTACACGTTGTAATGACTTCTTTTTCTGGTTGCATTTTATAACAAAGCAAATGTATTCACATATAAGTTTCTCCATGATTTTGACAAAAGCATGCAATGAACAAATGTGAATACGATCCAATGGAATGTTGAAGATGGGCTTCCAAGTGGGATCTTCTCTATTGCGCGTTAGTGCAGCACTTGTCACCCTTTGCCAGTTCTTCTTTTTGTCCTTTCCTTCCACCCTCTCTATCAAGCAATATAGACATGAAATCTTTGTATTTGCACCATTGGAGATTCCACACATGCATTTTAAAGTTTTCAAGTCTTCTGCAAGATGCCATTCAACCAAGTATTGACCATACCCTTCAACTGAGAGCATCTCACCATGTTCCTGATGATTGATGATGCTTGGAATGCTTGCGTGCATAAAGAACAGCTGTAGCACCCCAAATATTTCCTTAGGAACTTCAAATGTAGTGAGCCACTACACATGGTGCTTGAATTGAACACTAAAGTTCCCTGGGTTGTTTTTGTCAAATTGTAAAGCTCTATTCATCAGAGTTACACTAACTCTTTCAAGCTTTACTCATTTGATGACCTCACTTTCATCCAATTTTATAACAAACTGCAATTTACCATTACATTTCTCAACATAAATATTGCAGTACATTACAATTGCCCACTGCACCTTATACAAATCTAAATAGTAATTGTTGAGTTTGGTGAACTTCACCTCATATGCATTTTTGGTCCTACACATTGAACATGCATGGGATCTCCTATCAGCTCCAAAACTTTGTATTAAGTTGCCATCAAGTCTCTATTAACTTTGAAGGTTGAGAAAGAGATACGATTCTATTTCTCTTCAGCACATGACCAAAGCCACCCTTTAGACCTTTGAATATCTTTAATTAAGTTGCTGTGCTAATATCGGCCCTGTCATCACAAATGGATTGTGCATCCACAGCTGAGACATATCTTTTAATGTACACTCAATCACCTTTTCCTTCACAGCTTTAAACTTAGGATTGCTCAAAGCATTTTCCAATGTACTTGCATTTAATAATCTACTAATACATGATCCAACCTCACCCTCACCTAGGTTCTCATTCTGAGCTACCTTACATGCTTTGATACATCGCTTCCACTATCCGCTATTCACAATTAACTCATTGATTGGCTTCTTCTTTCATTTGTGCTCCTATGTTAGCTTGATGTTGATCTTTCTTAGGTCGTCCAATTGTGCCTTTGCCTCCTCATATGAGATAGCAATGTCATGGATAATGTCCTATATTGAAATAATTTGATTGTTTTGTTGAATTATTGTGTCATTCAACTGTACCACTTGTCCTATGAGCTGTTGTATATGAAGTTGATGTGCAGTGATCACATCATGATAAATTTTTATGGTTGCTTAGCAAGTTGTAAATACTTTGAATGCCTGATCATTGAGCCGCCTAGTGTAACCAAGCAACCCATTTTCACCTTGGCACACATACTCAACAAATTTGTGATTCCTGAGAAAGTTGGAGGTCTATTGTTTAAGGGGTCCACATATTTCAATCCCATTTGCCTGTAACTCTACAGAACCTGAGGGTTGACATTGGTATGCTGGGTTCTTTTGAATAATGGGACATTCAATCTCTACCTCAATATGCATCTCATTCTTTCATGTATTCATTTTACTATTAATAGAAATGGGGAGCCTACTTGGTTGTCACAGAGGGTAGAGTGGAGATGCACAGAGAGGCACACAAAGGTGCCAAGGGAAAGGAGGATGTAAGTAATTCACTCTGTTAATGAAGGTTGCATAAACACAGAGAAGAGGTCACAATAGAGCCATGTGAGAGTATAGATATGGGGGAAAATAGCTCACAGAGTAGGGATGTCCAAGACTTTTCATATTTTAGACATTTCTATTTTACCTCCAAAAACATTTCCAAAAAACCACGAAATTTGACCAATTGGTTTGTTTTTTGACCAAAAGCTAGAATATAAAAAATCCCAAAAATATCTTAAAAGGAATTTTCAAAATTTCATTTTCCTTGTTATCGATTAAAAAATCAATTATCTTGAATCTACTAATGATTTTTTATTGAAAACGAAGCACTACACTCCCATAATTAACTCCTTTTTGAATATAAAATTTGGTTGAAAAATACTTTTGAATGAGGAGAGAGAAGGAATCTGAGTATATCTTTGTAGATAATATAAAAAAGGCAAAACGAGATTGCAAAAGTGGAGAGAGAAGAGGATTATTTTACTATTCTTCTCTCCTCTTTTCCTTGTTTTAAGGACGAGAGGGGGCGACTAAAAGGCCCATTTGTGAGTTAATTTTTTTCCTAATGTGGATGATGGACAAGCATAAATCAATGCACTCAAGTAAAACATTGATATTATGCTTTACTTACTTAATTATTTTATTCTTTTAATCATGAATAATACAATCACATTGTTATACATGCATGGTTGTATTTGGCTTGCCCATACACTTGTGTGTGTGGCATGTGAAGAGAGCATGGCTCAAGAACTTAATAAAAAAGGTACAAGATGTTGAGATTCATGCATATATGTTTCGAGATTTGGGGAGCGTCATGAATATGAGATGTACAGGACTTTCAAGTGAGAAAAAAATAATAGAGGATGCATTAGCCCTTATTGATGAGTTTGTGGAGAAGTATAAATCTCAACATGTTTTATCTCTTATTTCAAGCCATATTGGGTCCCAAAAATCGATAAGAGAATGCTATAATGTAGCATTTGCAACCTTGTGCATTTATTTTTTTTCAATTAATGTGAATTTCTCTTCATGTTGTATGCATGTGGGTGTGAGCTATACACACTATGCACTTAGCAAATCAAGATACTAATGGATCAATTGAGTCCTATCATGGGACACTAAAGGCTAAATTTTTGACTGGCCATTGAACAATCCATGGGCAATGTGTGGATTGGTTGATCCATAAATTAATGACAAGTTTTCATCCTTACTTTAGGTATACGGACACTTTGAAAGAAGTAGGTTTAAAGCAAAATGTTTCCATTCAAAAGGTAGTGCATTCCTCCCTTAACGTGCTAAAAAATATCACTGATCGTTATGTGATATTTGTGGGGGAAGATCAAACACTTGGAAAGGTAAAAAGCATGAGCAATACAAAGTTGTGGTACACTATTCACAATGCTAATTATGAGTGGGCATGTTGTAATTGTTATTGGGCACTCAAAGGAAACCTTTGCAAGCACCAAATGAAGGTTTTAACAATGGGTGGACTAAGCTTTGACACTGTTGTTAGTAAGAGCATGCAAATGTATGGTGGGACTACCAAAGGTAAGTTTCACATATCTCTAAATTAGTTAATTTGTTCAATTACAATGTATTAAGCCTCATGTTATGTTTGGTTTACAATGTGTCATTATGTTATAGGTCATCAAGCTAATGACCCCTTAATGATTACTTCAAACCATGGATGGACTAAGCCTTCGACAAGCATTACACATTTAGTAATTGCTACAAAAGAAAGGGCACATGATCAAAATACTTCTTTTACTATTGTTGCATCATGTTTTCGAGATGAAGTGGCTTTAATAGGTCGTAAGATTGCATTCTTCTCAACAAGTCACTTTATTTCCAAACTATTATACTGACATACTTTCTTTCAATGTAGAGGCAAATTGTGACTTATTACCACATCTAGAGCATTTGTCTACCCAATTATTATCCTCATTGAAACAAATCCATGTGGGGCTAAGTGAGGGAATATTACATCCAAGTGTTGAACTTCAATGCATTAATGATGGGTCTGGCAATACATTACAGAGCACAAATCCCTTCATTGAAGTAAAATTGTCAACGAGGAGGAAGTGATCAAGTGTTGGTCGATTTCCTATACCAACAAAGCAAAAAAGGTGTACCATGCAAGATCACTTAGATAGTGAGGTGGTTGTAGCTAGTAGTCACAATCAATCAAATGATCCACAAGAAATAGTTCAGGAACCAAAAATGTGGGATTCATATTGGGTGCCCAAAATTTTGAGATGGAGCAAAATTTAGAGTAAATGATACGAAGTCTATCTAGGTAGCCCATCATTTTTTTGTTTTTTCAGCATGCTTCTCTTTGTCTCTTTGTCACACATACACACACACTCTCTCTATGTGTGTGTGTGTGTTCAAAGGTGACTTACCTATGTAAGTTCTATGTTTAGATATGACTTAGCTTGTTAAATAGTATGTAACTTCATTGTTATCAAGATGGGTATTGCATTTAAATGCTTAGGTGTTTAAATGTTTAGTTTCTAGTAATGTTAGGATAGACTAATGTTGGACTATTAAATGTTGTCTTCATTAATGTTAGGATAGATTAATAGTTTTTTTATCAAGTAAAATGAGCCTTTGAAGATCATAATAATACATTATAGCACGGGTCCCATATCTATAAGAGAGAGAGAGAGAGAGAGAGAGAGAGAGAGAGAGAGAGAGAGAGAGAGAGAGAGAGAGAGAGAGAGAGAGAGAGAGAGAGAGAGAGAGAGAGAGAGAGAGAGAGAGAGAGAGAGAGAGAGAGAGAGAGAGAGAGAGAGAGAGAGAGAGAGAGAGAGAGAGAGAGAGAGAGAGAGCCTTGTCAAGAGGAGCACTGTGTAAGATTCCTATTAACAAAGCTAGTTGACAGAGGGAGCTCATTCATTGCGCAAAGCTTGGTGGAGCCTCTAGTTGTGTGACCACCTACACCATTTTTGGCCACTCATAGATTATGCCATATATGCCATTTTGAAAGCCATCTCCTCCCCACTCCAATGGACTCTTGTCATCACTACTTATACCCAACCCACTAATTCACACATGAGCTAGCTGATATATATATCCACCACATATATGATGAGATTTCACAGTTAGAGCATAATCTCTCATAGTGATACTCACATTCTAACTCACCTTCATTCTAGCCCACCCATCAGAACTTCCCACACCCCACATGCACTAGTAGATTTGCAAGACATTACACCATGCCCTAGAATTGATGGTATGATGATGAATGTAAGGATTTGTACAAACATATTTAGATTTTGAGAGGACTAAGATCATCACAAAGTAGGAGGTCTATAAGAAGATGAGGATTTTAACTTGTCATTAATGGTGAGTATATAAAGAGGTAGAGTATTGGGAACTATACCATGAGCAGAGATGTGCTAAGCTTGGTCTAGACTACGATAGTCATGTACCCTAACACCTATTAGTGACCCAAAGATATGGCACTCATATGTAGAGAGGTTGTATAAAATACCACGCTAGCTACTAATTCCTCACCTACCAAAGCCCCACCATACCGTATCCACCTTCTTCACATAGGATATGGTTAAGAGAGTGATAGAGAATCTAGAGCATGGATGATCGCTCAAGGTGGTCACTTATGAATATATGTGTGTATCATATGGGTTCAAAATAAGGGAATTTAAAATAATAAAAGTTTAGATTTTTTACATACAGAAGGGTGCTATATAAAGGGATTGTTTATAGATTGAATAGAAAAGGTTGTGTTTTATTCAGGGAAAGTTCACAGATAAGGGTACTTATAAACATGCCTTGAATGCATGTGATATAGAGGATATACATATATAGTGTGAACCCCTTGATATGATTGGATGATTGAGAGAGCACACAAGCATATAGAGTGAGCATTTGATCATTTGAGAAAAGTTTGTTGCACCCCTCATGATGTTAGAGAATCTATTCCAAACCATTAGCTTTATACATAGATGCATGCCATGCGTCCAGACAAACTAACTAGGAGAGTATTCAAGGCCTCTTAGTAACAACTACCCAACAACTAGCACAAGTAGGACATGAGACCTCATTGTATGCACAGGTTGAGCAATGAATTATAGGATGAGATAGACATGGACCACCTTCCCCCTTCTAGTACTACCTTGACTCCACCTCCATACACCTCTCTCACTCCTCTAAGAGGAACTTAGTCACGCAAGAGAATCTCTATGAGCTACATATACATCACACATGGGTCTCCTTGCCATCCCATTCCCACAAAATATGTTATATTATAGATATCACTTTCATGAGAGCCATGGTCAAGAGTTTCATTGAGAGACCTGGATAGTTGGATGTCTACATGCCACATGATATGGGGTATCCATTCACCCCATCAACTTGAGATCAAGACAAGGAGAGCATCCCATACCCCCAAAGATGAGTAGATTTATAGATTATGCTAGAAGGATGTGGAGAGTGAGGAGCAATATGTATGTAGATCCAAATCCTACAATATGACATGGGATAGATACCCTACACTTTTTAGGGAAGACAAGTCTCTCAAATTAGTTATGAAGTCACTAGACCAATGCCATTTGGGCTAACTCTTGGTTAAGATTCAAAGGCTATGCACATCATGACTACATGATTGCACTATATAGAGGAGCCTAGCTATCACAACTCACTAACTTCTTCTAGGCAATGACATGGGTGAAAGTTCAAAGAGCCAAGGACACCAAAGTAGAGTGGTAATCATAGATGCAGGGAGCGGTACTAGGCATAGAGCTACACTAGAGAGAGATGAGGGAGGTCCATTAGCACCATGAGTAGTACTTGACAAAGGTAAGAGATCAAACCAGATCCTACTTCTATATTATCTCCTCAAGGATGCATAACATATTGGACCTTCCACTAATTTCGATTGGGTGGAGCTAGTGATCATTGTATCTCACCTACACTTAGCTATACATCTAGATGCATGGTACTCCATATATCCCCGCGTCATCCCTTTATTATACCATTGGATGGAATTATCCTCCCTTGTATATTACTATAGCCTCTCTTTGCACAATATACCACCATTTCTTATTACATTTTGGTATGTTACTCTTTGCTACTTAGCGGCAATTATCACAGTATGTGGTTTTGTCTCATAGTCTAACTTTGGCATCAACACACACACACACACACACACACACACACACACACACACACACACACACACACACACACACACACACACACACACACACACACACACACACACACACACACACACACACACACACACACACACACACACACACACACACACACACACACACACACACACACACACACACACACACACACACACACACACACACACACACACACACACACACACACACACACACACATAGAGGCACGCACGCATGCACGCGCACGCACGCACGCATGCACGCACGCACGCACGCACGCACACACACACACACACACACACACACACACACACACACACACACACACACACACACACACACATGCACATGTACACACACGCACACACACATGCACATGCACACACACACACACACACACACACACACACACACACACACGCACACGCACACGCACACGCACAGGCACACGCACACGCACATGCACATGCACATGCACATGCACATGCACACATGCACAAACCATAAACATTGAAAAAATGTAAATGATTCCTTCATTTAAACTATTATGGTACCCTTTCCAAGCATATAAATATCTAATTTAGAATATTAAAGAGATGCACACACGCACTGCACACATGCACAAACCATAAGCATTGAAAAAATGTAAATGATTCCTTCATTTAAACTATTATGTGTACCCTTTCCAAGCATCTAAATATCTCATTTGGAATATTAAGGAGATTAATAATCTTTTTAAAAGTGTTTTAAATTCTAAAATACAAATGAATATTGCATGCATCATTGCATTGCTTGATTTTTAAAAAATCATTTGACATAGTAAAGCTCAAATTGTTAATCCTGCATGGACATGCTATGCATTAGGTTTAGGCCCTGACTGACACATGCATAGAAGAATAGGTTTAGTTTGGGAAGAACTAGCTACCATGATGCTCAAGCCATAGGTCTCCAAATCAAAACTGTAAATGATATAAACAAAAAAACATAGTGTGGTGGATACCATGTAAACACACATTTAAAACCACAAGTTTTATGCTTATGTTACTTCATGCCAAAACTATGTGCCATCTTCATGAATTAAAAACCAATTATAAGAAAAATAATGACATTTATTTCCATGATGAAAATGGTCTTATACAAAAGATAAGGTATCTAAGGGGAAGATATTATATCTCAATTTGATGCATATGATAATGCAATTATGGTTTCTTCAGCCTAATCTAATAGATCATGGTGAGGAGCCTCATGTCCATTTAGCTCAAGGCCTTACTAAAGTGGTTTGAAGGATCAAACACCTTATCTTCAATGGCAATTGAATGTTTACTGCAACCATTTATCTACGGATCTTGACAATCACAGTCGACCCACCCTTTCCCTTTTGGGTGTTGCACTATCCTTCTTTTCATGCTCCTGGTAGCCCTTATGATCTTCCTCATGAGGCCGGCTTGTTCTACTAGCCCCTCCTAGACATCTCCTATCCTTACTCTGTTCTCCTCTTGTCTGATCCAGCAGTGGTGATGTGGATAGTCCTGACACATGACATTTCTACCACTCTTTTTGTTTAAAAAAATAAAAATAAAAAATATATATATCGGTCATGGGAGAAAAGGACTTAGGTCCCTGTCATGCCGACCTATTCTTCGAAAAAATGTGGAAACACCCTCGGGAGTAGGAAAGAAGAAAAAAAAGAAAAAAAAAAACAAACTGTTATCCAGTCAAAATGAGTGGCAATGAGGACTCACACTCTATGGATCAAGTGTTATATCTCAATCAACATGTCTCATGCCCATACATGCAATGCAAGTAGGAAATTTGATGAATATGTTAATTTTCCTTATATCACATGCAGTGGTACAGAGAGTTCCATCTAAAAATCATTAATCAAGCAACCATAGACTTCAAGTAAGTGGTGAGTAAATTGCACATCTTTTCTACAAATTTTACATTGAAGACATTGTTTTCTTGGAATGTATGTCCATCTTAAATGTACGCAAGGTGATGATGATCTATAATAAATAGTAGACCTATTGCGTCCAGTGAGATGACTTCAATAGCATACTATAAAAGGGGCACTTGAGCAGTCTCACCTCATGGAAGGTGCTTCCTCTAGTGGGCCTTTTGTACGAGACCAAGTTGGGGACCAGGCAAACCCAGCTTAGATCTTGGAGCTTGAGATGAAGGCAATGATTGAGACATTGCTACCAATGGATAATTCCTCCTTGAGGTTATGGAAGGAGAAGGCCACCACACCTTTATATGATGGATGTAGTCTCTCATTTGAAGATTCTTCTTGTACTCTTGAGTTTGTAGGAAAGTATAGATGGAGTGTTGCAAGTGTAATACAACTATTCATGTATTCAATACATTTTCATGGTTGTTTTACATGAAACTCTTCAATCATGGATGGTGTGCTTGTCTAACATATTTATTGTTTTTAGAACATTGAGATACCACATCTTGCCTACCAAAACACGATATCCAAGTCTCACAATGATGCAAGGTAGGCATTGTGGAAACTAGGTATGGACTACAGCTGTATACATGTGTTTGAAAGATTGCAACTCCTTTGAGGTGCTTGAAATGTAGTGTAATAGATATTGACAAGATTTACAAGGTCAAAATTTACCCTAAATGGTTCTTAGACACTATCCGCTCATACCATGTATCAATCACACGTTTCACAATAAGAAACATGGCAAGCTTGACAAGATGGCACATGGAAAATAGATCCACGGAGGGTATCCTAGATATACTAGTAAACTCAAAGGCATGGCATCACATCAACTCCATGTCCATAGAGAAGAAATTTATCGTTTGGTCTTGTCATGGGTGTTGTGAATCCATTTGGATTGTGTTCAATTTCCAATAATTTATGGCCAATATTTATTGTTAACTACAATATCCCATCATGGTTTCCTACCAAGAAAGACCCTAATCCTTAGCTTGCTTATTCTTAGATGTTATAAGTTTAAGAATAGGGATATCTATCTTGGTCTATTGATTGATAAGCTCAAGGAGTTGGGGGGGATCACAATGGAGGACATGAGTAGGTATTGAAAGAAGTTGATTTAGATGAGCAATGGAAGGGAGATGACACAAGATATGGAGGCCCAATCTATCTTCTTCATCATCATCTTTAGATTCTTCTCTTTCTTTTACTGTCAATAGTATACACCCAAGTATCTCATAAAAGTGATAGATATCTTTTGACTCTTAAGTCACTTTACACATAGCCTCTCATTTATTTAGTATACATAGGATATAAACTTAACCTATGTTCTATTTCTCAACACTAAAGATGTTTGCGACTTGGTCATTGGTTTTGATGTGTAAACTTTATCTTTCCATCCATGACTTTCTCTTTGATGAAATGATAGTGCACTTCAATATGCTTCATCCTTGCGTAATAGATTGGTTTCTTTGCCAAAAAGATGATGCTAATATTTTCATAGTACATGATAAATCCACCATCTATCTCAATATCCATATCACATAGAAGTAGTCTCAACCATGTTTGCTCACATGTTGCCAATGCTATACCTTTGTACTCTACTTCCTTGCTTGAGTGCCATGGCTGAACCAAATGAAAAAGCATAACCAATGGTGATTTCCTATCCATAATACTTCCTATTTGGTTTGCATCTATGTATCCAAACAATGTAGGCTTGATTCCTTTTTCATAAAACAATCCATAGCTAATTGATAGCTATCTGTCTTCTTAACATACCTCAATGCTCTCCTCATCAATACATCAAAATGTGACTTGCATGGCTTTTGCATGAATTGGCTTATTAATCCCACTAAATAACTCAAGTCTAGTCTTGTTATGGTTAAGTAGATCAAACTACCAACCACCTTCCTGAACATAGTGATATGGTTAAGTAGATCAAACTACCAACCATCTTCTTGAACATAGTGATATCCTTAACATATTCTCCATCATCAACCATCTTTATGTTTTGGTCCAACGGTGTATCCGTTGATTTATACACTATCATTTCATACTTCTCTAACATTTCTAATGAATATTTCCTTTGCACTAACCAAGTTTCATGTGGTGCATCAATCACTTCAATCATAGAAAGTACCTCAATAATCAAAGGTCTTTGATGTCGAATTACTTGTGTAGCCCATGCTTTACTTTAGTAATCTCTCTTTCAAGAGTACTTGTTATACTAAGATCATCAATATAGATGACCACAACCACCATTCCATACTTTGTGCATCTAACATAGAGTAAATAATGAGTTATGCTTTGTTGAAATCCCATGCTACGTAGAAATTTGTTGATCCTCTCATACCAAGGTCTAAGTGCTTGGTTTAAGCCATACAGTGCCTTCCTTAGCAGCTTGCATACACAATGCATATATTTAAGGTGTATATATATAATTTGGATCATAACATTTATAACTCTTTTTCTCCTCTGGATAGCCAAGAAAAATACATTTAACAACCTTCGATTCCATTTTCCTCCTTAAATCATAAGGGATATGAACATAGAATACACAACCAAACACCCTAAAATATGCAACTCTAGGTATTATTCCATACATCTTCTCATATAGTGATATGTGATGAGTTAATGCTATAGGATTCATGTTCATAATATGAACTACATTATGTATTGCCTCAACCTAATAAGACAAATGCATATGCATTTGGTTTATCATAGATCTTGCACCTTCTACAATGATCGTGTTTGTTCTTTTTACAACATCATTTTGAAGTGGTGTATATCTACATGTAACCTATCTCTTAATCCCATGATCTCTCAAGTAGTTAGAGAATTGATTTGACATATATTCACCTCCATTATCAAATCTCAAGCACTTTATGTAACTTCCAAAATGTGTTTCTGTTATGGCTTTGAACTCCAAAACCTTTTCAAAACCTTTCATTTTATGTTGCAAGAACTAAATCCATGTCATCCTATTGAAATCATCAATAAAAGTGATGTAAAACCTACATCTCCCACTCAAAGAAACATTTTGACATGGATCCCAAATATCTAAAATGATATATGCTATGACTCTCCCTCTCTTTGAAATCGGGAGTCTAGATTGCTTACGAAATAGACAGGCCTCATAGACATGATCATGGTTGACATAGCCAACTCTAGAGGTCCATGAATAACCTATCTATACTACATTCCTTTTAATATTTCCATGTTAACATGCCCAATTATTCTATGACATAACTTAACATCCTTATCTTGTCCATGTCTAGTTTCAACATACATAGAACTTTGTATGATAGGAGTTCATACATCCAATGCAAACAACCTCCCTTTCTTTTGATCACAAGCAATCAACTTGCCAAGTTTTCCATGTCTAAACTCCTCAATGAAGCAGCCATATTTATTGAACCTTACTTGCAACCCTTGATCATCCATTTGACCAATTGAAGCAAAGTGTAACATTGGTTACTAGAGATGGGATAGAGAATACGTTTGAGAATGCTTTATATGTACCTATCATCATTAAGACCAATGTGAGTAATCTTATGCAAGGTATCATCTCGTATAGCCACATACCCTTCATTTTTCATTTGTTGCTTCCTATCAAAACATTCTATATTATGCATCATATGGTTTGTAGCTCGTGAATCCAAAAGCCAATCATCCTCTCTAGGGCAATGCCAGCACAAACTACTATAGAGCAAGGAGACTATTTTAGAGATGGGAGACTAGTTGAGGCTTAAAGAAATAGTACTTGGGGTTTGCAAAAGGTGCATGAAACTTCAAAATATTCAAGATATGAAGTTAGAAGCGATGGCATTAAGAAAATGATACATGCATTGAAGTAAGTAATCTCTTTGCCTCCATCTCATAAAGTATTTATAATGTACCATATGATAAGTGAACATTTCGATTCTGAATACAAAGATATCCTACAACCTAATGAAGAAAAGACTTGAAACATGGAGGCATCAATTGAACACATTAAAATGCTTCTTAATAAGGAAGCTATCAAGACGATCTTGAAGGATTCAAAGTATCAAAAGCTTACACAATAGGAAATTAAGGCCTTCCTGAGAGGGAACCGACTTAGCTTAAGCGACATGTAGGTTTTTTTGGATAAGGTAGGTACATCCACCAGGGGATACATAGCTATTTACAAATCTCTTCAATCGAAAACAAATGAATTTAAGCTGCATGGATCAATATTACCAAATCCAACATTACTCAAAAGAATGTGAAAATAAGCGAATGATTAATTTCTATAGCTCGTAGTAGGAGCTCCATTTCATATCAATATATTATGAAGCAAAAAGGGAGGCAATGGTTTATAACAAATACAATAATATATTTTACAGAGCTTAGAGACCTTACAGTCATACTTTGTTCAATTATTTGAGGTGACTCCAGTTGAATGTGATGGTGTCTTGAAATTTGTACTCAAGCTTGATGAGTGTTAGATTGTGAAGGATACAAAGCTAGAACGGGTCACCATCACCTTGATGAATAGGGCACTTGATCTAACAATTTCAAAGCACAATCCAAAATGGTTTAGTGTCCAATCAGAGAACAATATATTCTCTCTAGGGTCCTTTGAAGTGAGCAATATAATTATATTGGAAGTTTACTTATGCTAATTGTGTGGGCGTGTGACATGCTTATAATATGAGTGTATTTTAGGTTATATATGATAATTTCAAAACCTTGCATTGGGTTTTTTATAAGACAAATATATCCCAAATCATTGGTGACTAAAGAAATGGGAGAATCTTGGATGTGGAAGGGTTTGCAAGATTCAAAGTAGAGTGGCATCTAGCAGGTGATTTGAACACCCTAAAGTGCATGTACAATGTATCAAAAGGGACCAATTCGAAGAGCCCATGCATATATTACATGTACGCTGTAAAGAAAATTGACAAAAAGAATTGGAAAAAGGTACCCGATAGGTATCTCAAACATACAAAATTTAGAGAAATTCTAAATATTTCCTTGTTTTGAGTCCATATCTGCACGATGCATATGCAAAATCATTGAGAAATTACTTTTCTTGCATATATGTTTTGCATGGACAATGCAACTTAGGTTTGCGCAAGTCAAGTCAACTACAGCACTTGAGAAGGCATTATCAGATATTGGTTTCCATGGTGGAAATGTAAAGATTGAAAATGATGAGAAAAGGTCAAAGAATGGTAGAGATGTACCAAATAAACTTTCCATTGAAGGTTTGTGAAATCACGAAGATTTCTATATGTACCACCATCAGATAATCCTTGTCAAGTAATATAGTCCACTCAAAGAATTCAATTCAACAGGTGGAAGTGCATCCATAATGCAGTTGTGGACCACCCTGATAGTAGTGAAGCACAATCATGCAAGGCCAACCTTTGGAAATCTTTTGATATAATCTTTAAGTTTTGTGACATGTGGGTATGGAACTCACATGACTATTAGGGCTTTGAAATACCATTGGATAAGTTTAAAAAGTCAATGGTTAGTACATGGATAGATTAACACATTACCCACTATATGATATGTTGTTTTCATAATTTTTGATAAAGTATAATCACTTAATTGAAAGTGCACCACTAATCTGGCATCCTTTCTTATGCTTTGATATCACATTATATATAATCACACCCCTTGGTTTGCTAAGAAATATGATAGTCTATTGGTATGGTCAACTCAAGGTATGGAGAAAACCCATTATCAAGTTTGTACTGGCTATTTCAACCATTAAAAACACTATGGAGGAGTAGAGACAGCTAACAGTTTAGAAGAATTACACCAATGGAATTATATAAAGCTTGTCCATAGAGCTAATAGAAAGGAATCACTAAGAACATGTGAAATTAACAAAGCAATGCAACATTTGGAGAGACAAAGAAGAAAGGAATCATGGGAGAATTCTAATCCAGCAATGGGACATACTATATGGCGACAAACTAGACAAAGACAAGGAAAGGCTTGGATACCCATAAACAATAGTTCCTCATAAGCCCATACACAACAATTAAATGAATACAAGAGGAGTTTTAGAGAAATCTTGACACAAAGGAACACTTATCAATTTTTGGAATGATCTTTTTACACAATAAAAATACATCTTTTTTTTTTTGAAAAACCACTATTTTTGAGTAAAGTGAAAATACAATCAATGCTCAAACCTCACTCCTCTACTTATGGCCTATTTGAAGATGGCATAGCTTCATCATTTAATTGTTGCTCTAGTTCTTTTAAAGATTGTTGATTAATTTTTGAAATTGATCTAGTTCTAAGTAGGCACCTTTTTCCATATTTTGCAAGCACATTTGGATCCTTGATCCCGCTCATTAGGCCAAATGATGCATGTACTAAGTGATATTTACCACGTCATATGTGCATACTAAGGCCTTGACAAAAATCCATAGAGCTTCATGTTTCTCTAAAAACGTTATCTTCTTTGTGTTCCATGTAATATGATACACACTAAGATATCTTAATAGGGTATATAATGTAAAAAGAGGAAACTTTGCATTATCCCTTATGAACTTGTGATGGAAAACAACAAACTTTAAAAAGGCGAGGTCTTTAATATAATGGCACAAGGTAGAGTCCTTATTTAAACCTCCCTTCCATTTGTCACTTGCACGACCAATGCCAATCCTTGTACATGACAAGTTGAAAAATAGCAAACATACCTAGTGAATTATTGCAAAATTCCTATTGAAATCAATGTAGTATCTAAATGAAAATAGCCTATGAAACTAACCTTTTGATTTTCATATGAAACCAAAAACTCCTCACTCCATATATGAATTCTTGATTGGCCTATTTGGAAAGACTTAGGAGTTCAATTGTTTAATCTGCCTAAGTGAGATACACTCAATTTTTTTTGTGTTGCTTCTTCGAACTCTTCCTTAGAAGGAAGGGATGACTCATATCACAGAGTGCATCCTTGTATATCATGGTCAAAGTCTCTGTTTTGTGGGGTAGTATTTCATTTCCTTGATATTTAAATCCACAAGTAGATACTTATCCCAATCTAAAACAACAAATTCAAAATCTATTCCAAGATTTTGTGCAATAATGGCCAAGAAATAGTCCTCCCTAATGGTAAAAATGGCTTAGATATCACTTTAAAGAACATATTGCCTTCCGCCAATAGGGAAGGTGGGTATCAAAGCTATAGGAACATCACCATCCTCCTCCTCAACCTCTTGCTCATCAACAGAACCCACCTATGTGTTCTCTCTTCTCAAATCTTCAACATCAAGTTGAGTATTTTGTTCCCTCTCATTGGCCACATCTACTAGCTAGGAGACCTCTTGCACCTCATCAATCTTTACTTCAATAGGATATTGTGTATCTTATGTTTGGAGACACTCTTTTTCTTCATCCCTTAGCAACACATTCAGAAAGCAAACAAACCCATGAAAGTGCTCAATGATACGTCACTTCTGATTATATGTAGGGCACTTTAGATCTGCCTTCTTCATGCTCTCATGAACCGCTAGCATTGTCCTACTTACTACATTTTTGTCCTGTCATTCTTAATAAGTTGTTTAACTTTTAAAGAAATTATCTTATTTAAATCATAGGGTCTATTCATATGCATTAAATCCCCAAGGCTTATAGTCTTGGTACACATTTCATTTTGGTTCTCGTTCGTAGAAATTACACATTGCAAATAGCATTTCCAAACGAGAAATCTTTGCTACAATCCCCAAATTTCTATACAACAATACACTAGCTAATTGTACATTTCTTCCTATCAAAGCCAAGACTATAATGAAGCCCTTGCTCTTGCGGTCAAATTATCTAGCCTCAAACCCTTTAGTTACACATGTAGATGACAAACGAAATCTCTAGTTGTATTTACCATGATGCTATGTAGAATCTCTACTAAATGAATAGGAAAATCCCCAATTCACTATTGCAGATTACTAGCTGGCTTTCTCTCACCTATTGTATTGTCAAACAATTCTACTTAACTTAGACACAAAATCAGCTTGTACTTTTCTTTCATGACTATTGAATGCATCATTATTAATCTCTAAATTTTTTGCATATCCTTTTACAAATGTCTCATTGTTGAAGTAAATTGGCATCACTCCAATGTTCCTACATAGGTTCAAGTATAAACAAAACATGCATAATGTGCAATATGCATTGATTCAAGCTTTGTGTAATGTACTATACTTAGGAATTAGTCATACCAAAAACCTCTATATTGCACGTTCAGCTTGATTTTCAAATCTACAATTGGCTAGTGTGTATTGTTGTATAGTAATATTGTTGCATTTCAAATGTCCAACAAATCAAGTTTAGCTTTATTTTCTAGTACTCAAGACAACAATCCAACAATAGCTTCCATCTCACACTTGCCTAATTCAAGGCTTCCTTGCAACTAGTTCTCGCCCTCAAGGCTCTTTTCCCTATGTCAAAGGTTGTATCATGAATTGTATTGAAAAAAGACTATTCTTCACATGTTACATCAATGCTTCCACTTGAAGATGCTATGCTTCCTTCCATTCAGACAAACGATTGTTTATCCTTCACCACATTTCAATGTTTCCAACTTTATAGCCATGAAAAATCAATTTGATGAGGAATTTGAAACTGCAACTACTTTATACAACAAATGCTTCAAGTACAATATTACAATCCAATGTCTTCTAATGTTGTCAATATGAATTAACACATCAATAACATTCAAGGCGAGGGTATGGAAGAAGAAAAAATTTCCACTTAAATGATTGATGACAATGCAAAACAATAACAGCTCAAATAGCACATGATATCACAAGGAAACCACACAACAAACCCTCTAAACAAGAAGTAGACTACATATTAAGCTCTATTTAAAATCATTCTAGAAGTCAAATGACCTCTACAATGGAGCCAGTTATGACATTGGTGGCTTCTAAAGTGGTCTTCAAAGACTCATTTTTATGCTTGTGACATCCATGCTCCACCACCTCCAATCGCCATTCCCACCCGTGCTTTGCCATCTCCATCCCATGCATAATGTCAGTAGTCATAGCTTCGAGTCTAACATAAACTTCCTGGACCCTTTTGCATCCACACTTAGGTACTCCCATTGTAGATGTGTTCAGAAATGGTCTTGTAGAGTTGGGGTCCCTAAGAGGCTACAAGGGTGGTTGCACATCATCTATGAATTGAGAACAATATAGTTAAATTAGGATGCAAAAAAAGCAGATTTAAAAATAAGCATAGCACATGAATAAAATTTCCAAATTTGAGGATCACAAGAGTTTATTACATTTGCAAAAGGATCCATGACTCTCTCTAGTCCAAACTCTCACTCCAGGAATGGGTACAACTAGTGCTCAAAACTAATATAGTGAAACTTCTCCTTCTTTCGTTCCTCTAATGTCATCATCATCTAGTAGTTGTTTTTCCCACTGGCGATGTGATGCTCCCAAACTAGAATTTGTTGTATGCTTGCCAAAGGTGGGTTCACCTCAACAAGGCTTGTTCCTAGCTAAGAACAAGACGTTTCTGAACACATCTATGTGCCACATCTTCCCATTGCTCATTTTAGGTTTTCATTTTTTATCTTAAAGCAAGCACCAAGTGAGCCTATGTAAGTGGAGTGTTCATCAGCCACCATGAGGGGTGTTTGTGATCTAGGTCATGTGGTGACAACTCTCAAGTTGGTGGAGCAGCAAATGTGGGTAGATATTTGAGTTGAGGAGAGGGTGAGGTTGGTGGAAAGCTACATGTGGGTGAAAGCAGTGAAGAGAAACCAAATATGAATTAGTTGTGGAGATGACAACAATCATTATTGGAGTTTGTAGTAGTGGTGGCCCACAAGTTCTTTTAAGAAGTTAGTAGAGCAAGCTCCATATATAAAGTTGTGAGAACATGTGGAGATAGAGTTGAAAGTGTGAAAATTATGGAAAGGGATGGCAATACCTATCATATAAGTGTAGGCTTGTGCCAAAGGCCCAACAATCTCAAGAGTATGTTTGATGAGCTATGGAGATGGCTCATGGATTAGAGGGAACTCATAGGTCAAGTGTTTGACCTTTCTCAATAAAGACTATGGGTATGTGGGAGCTATCATGTATATGCAATAGAGTTTGTGGTTCCTAAGTTGATGGCTTTGTGTAGTTAAAAACATTAATTTCATCTCCAAGAGAGACATATTATGGATATGCTCTTATATAATGTATTTCATTGATGATAGCCTAAAGTGTGTGATGTTGTATCATAATTTACAACTACCACAAGGTTGTATTTATTACTTTGTATGAGTTGTCTTTAATGCATCACATTACTATTGTTGCAAATGATCATCGATGAATGGAGCCTCAATCAAGCAACAAAACTCACTAAGTTTTTTTTGTAGTGGATAGCTAGATTTAATAGTATGTTCAATGAAATTTTTTCCACGATCTCCGAATACTTGTGAAGCTCATTTTTTTCTTAGGAGATTCATGCCCAATAGTTTCTACTTCCCTATTTCTCCATGATTCTTGCTGTAAAAATCTTGAATAAGAAAAAGAGCCAAGCATTTGATTTGAAATTAACAATATCGTTTACTTAGGTTGTAAAAGCAAGGATCTAATAGTCATGACATGTTTGATTTGAGTACCTTAAGATGATTGTAACTTCAAATACATCTTTTAATATCCTTTGTTTGTAAGTGTATGTCTAATGTACAACAAGAAAAGGACAAAAAGTTTCACCTTCCAAATATTAATCAAAGCAGGGTGTTGTAGAAAGGTTGAAACTAGCACAATACCTTGCTCTATGATATTATCTATATTGAGAGCATATTAGCAAGGGCTAGTCATTCTACATGTGTTGGGGGTAAAGGCGCCTCCGCTTAGTCGCCCGTGTATTACTACACTAACAATACCTGCCAGTGCACATTGCAAGTGCCGGGCGCCCGTCACCATCACTTTATTCTTTATTCTTTTAGTGACACTTTGAATAAAGGAAGCCCTGCTCACACATTGTGACTGTTGGAGTTCCCATTTGTGTCTCTCTCTCTTCTTGTTCTTGCTCTCCGCCCCATAACTCACTTCCAAGAAAGCTTCGATCCTTCTTACCTTTCAACTGGTATCAGAGCAAGGCTTCCCGACTTCTCGAGCTTGGTTTGTGGCATTCTTAGATTCCATTCAAATACCTACAGCATTGGGTCTCCTTCCCGGAAGCCATAGCCGACCTTCCCGAGCTCCCGCCACTCCCCGGCTTCCCGAGCACCTTCCTGGCCTATTGAGGCACCCTCAGGGCATTGCTACAAAGGTATTGAAGTGTTCTTTTAGTGTTTTTATTCAGCTCTCAGGTTGCAATCAATCAGGGCAGCCATAGCTCAAACCCTTGGAGCCTGTATCTTGCTCGCTCTTGCATTTGGGCACTTGAGGCTTGTTGTGTGCCTCCCTGGGTTCCTTCTAGAGCCTCTAATCATTACTATTGAGGCCAAGTGGATGTACAGTAGTAGAAGAATACATCAAAAAATTTGTTTCATTTTTTTGGCTGATCTGGACAACATAACACAACAGCACACCTACTCCTTAATGATGGCTATGTCATGCTTCTTCGGGCTTGGCAATGCACTTGGCAATGGTCTCTAACATGTGTTGAAGCCTCCTTGATCATTGGCATTGGATTTGGGTCTGGTATCTATATTGCTAGGCTTTTTTACAATAGTCCCAACGTCATGTTATGCAAAAGTAACATTGGCATCTAATGCTATGCTTGTTTGGGCACTTATACTCAATCGGTTTGGTACCTATTGATGCCCAATTGTTTGGGGATGCAAGGAACATGTTATGCTATCATTTTGGACTAATTTTCTTGCTGAAAATACTCAATTTTGAACATAAATCACTACTATACAATAGTGGGATGAAGCCTATTACTTCATGTTTGGTTATGCCTATTGGTTTCGGGCTATGTCTCTGGGATATGCAATGAAGTATTGACCTTCGGGGTATGACATTGAGCTTGTCTTTGGTTCTAGATCTTCATTTGAGCTTGAGATCAGATTTGGAATGCATTTGATGCTCCGTTTTGGATGTACATATGGCATGTATGTTACCTATGTCTGACCGGTCTTGACATGCTTGGCCTATGCCACTACTACATGCTAGTTACATTGTTTGGAGCGGATTGCTACTAGTGCCTTGTCTTGGCTTGCATTTGGATTTCCTAAACTTACTTGGGATATTTCTTGGCTTGCCAGAGTTGTATTTGGGATACAGTTGATGTCTATGGATGCTCTAATTGGAGGCTACATAGCCTATATTCTCATGATGTCTTATTAATGTCTGGTCTTGGATCTTTCATCACTAGTTCTCTCATATGCCTTTCTTGAGCTTCTTGGCTTGATCCATATGACTTTTGTGCCAATGGGAGCATCTTTGGATGCTTAACAGACATTGAGCAGGATGATGTTGGGTTTTATGTTTCATTTGGGATTCTGCCTGGAAGATCAACCGTGGGCAGACTTGCGCTTGTTAGAGGTGCCAAAGTTGGTAGTCTCTATCCTCTTGTACTTTATGGGTCCTTTGTTGACCATGTTTTGTCAGTGGGTTCCATCCCACATGTATCTCTTTGGCATGCCCGTTTGGGTTATATGTCCTTGAAGGGAATGAAAATGCTTTCTGGTTTGCAATACTTACCGCCCCTTGACTACGCATGTTTTGATTCATGTGAGCATTGTCTTTATGGCAAATAGACTAGGAATACGCATAAGAATTCTGGTAGGACACGCATGAGTGAGCCCCTGACATTGGTACATTTGGATGTCTGTGGGCCCATGCCCTGTTAGTCTATGGGTGATGCAAAGTATTTTGTGATGTTTATTGACAATTTTTCGTGTAAAGTTTGGGCTTACCCCATTAAGCTTAAGTCAGAAGCCTTTGTTGTGTTTCAGGGATGGCTTGCATTGGTTGAGAACCAGATTGGGCATAGACTGAAATGTCTTAGGATTGAAAATGGGGAAAAGTATGTGTCACGTGCTTTTGAGCAACTATGTGAAGAGAGGGGTATTAAGCATCAGTTGACCACCCCCTATACCCCACCCCAAAATGGTTTGGCTAAGCGGATGAATAGAACCATCCAGGAGTGTGTACGCAGTATGCTTAGCCATGCAAGCTTACCATAGAGCTTTTGGGCTGAGGCAATTAGTACAGCTGTGCATGTCATAAATAGATCACCTTCTAGTGGTTTGGATTTCCTGGTTGTAGAGGAGGTATGGACTAGGAAACCTTCGTCTTATGCACATCTATGTGTCTTTGGATGTGAGGCATTCTACCATGTGCCCAAAGACAAGTGTACTAAGTTGGGTCCTAATAAGAGTATCAAATGCATTTTCCTTGTCTATGGGGATGTAGGCGAGATGGGTTATCTCCTTTGGGATCCGCAAGCGCAGAAAGTTGTCCGTAGCCATGATGTGTCTTCCATGAAGACAAGATGCATAGGCAGCTTGAGAAGGTGGTAGAGATACACAGGGTTATATTCTAGGAGGAGTCACGTGCTTCTACACAGCCAGTTGGACAACCTTTAGTGGCAATCGGTACACATGGCCGGGGTGTTGGATCTCAGCCTCAGAGAGACGGTCTATTAGAGATAGACGCACACCTGATAGATTTGAGCCCTCGATGCATTATGTCTTGGTTAGAGATGCAGGAGAGCCTCTCACCTATGATGAGGCTATGCGCAGGGGTGACAGTCACTCCTGGGAGAGGGCTATGTAGTTTGAGATAGACTCCTTGCACAAGAATATGACTTGGGATTTGGTTGCATTGCCTTGGGATAGGAAGACTTTGGCATGCAAATGGGTGTACAGGTTAAAAAGTACCCCCAGACACCCCAAGTCGGCTTATAAGGCAAGACTTGTTGCTAAGGGTTTTAAATAGGAGCATCGAGTTGACTTTGATAAACTCTTTTCTCCTGTGGTCAAGATGACAACCCTATGCTTGGTTTTGGCCTAGTCACGCAGCTTGACTTGGACATGTATTAGATGGATGTCAAGACTACATTCTTGCATGGGGATTTGCATGATGAGATTTACATGGAGCAGCCTAAGGGCTTTACAGAACTGGCACAGAGCATCTAGTGTGCAAATTGAAGAAAAGTATTTATGGCTTAAAGCAGGTACCTAGGGAGTGGTACCATAAGTTTGATGCCTTTATGCAGTCATAGGGCTACAACAGGAGTGCTATGGATCTGCATCTTTACACGAAGAAAGCCCGTGATGGCTCATTGCTAATTTTGGTACTTTATGTGGATGATATGCTGATAGCAGGGAAAGCTCATGATGAGCTAGATGCTCTTAAATCTCAAGTGAAGAAGAGATTTGAGATGAAGGATTTGGGACAGGCCTCTCACATTCTTGGTATGCGCATTAAGCGTAATATGCATAATGGACTACTCTACCTCTCCTAGAGGGAGTACATTCATAAAGTCCTTGAGCATTTTTGCATGCAGGATGTAAAGCCTATTAACTGTCCATTACCTTCTTATGTGAAGGTTTCACAGGCCATGGATGAGCAGAGGGCCTGAGCAGAGGGCCGAGATGGCCAAGATTCCTTATGCATCAGCCCTGTGGGTAGTTTGATGTATGCCATGATAGCCACTTGTCTAGATATTTCCTTTGTAGTTGGTGTTGTGGTACGCTGTATGGCTACACTTTGCAAGAAACATTAGGATGCCGTGAAGGGTATCATGAGATACCTGAAAGGCACATCAGATATGTGTATTTGCTATGGCAGCTAGGATACTGGAGTTATGGGATACACAGACTCCGATTATGTAGGACATGCAGATAGTAGGAAGTCCTTCTGGCTATGTATTCACCTATGCTGGAGGTGCTATATGCTAGAGGTGCTAAGGCATATGGTTGGGCCGTTTGGTTCATCATCTTGGGATTGATACTATATCTACGCTGCATTCGGATTCTATGAGTGCTATTCAGCTAGCCAAGAATTTGGTCTTCCATATGAAGATGAAACACATTGAGGTGAGGTATCACTTCATACGTGGGGTTGTGAGGACAAGTCTATTGACCTTGTCAAGATCTCCATTAATGAAAATCTTGCAGATCTACTCACGGAAAGCCTCACTACTGAGCGCTTTGCCTTTCTTAGGAGCTTGATGCGCATTGGATGAGATGACATTTTTCCTCATCTTGTTGTACATGTGTACATTGTAGTGTCTTTTATTTTTCTTTTCACACCTCACTGGGGCAGATTCGCCTTTAAGTGGGAGATTGTTGGAGGTAAAGGTGCTTTTGTCTAGCTGCCCGTGTATTACTACACTGACAGTACCCACCACTACACACTGGAGGTGGCAGGCACTCATCACTCTCACTTTATTCTTTATTCTTTTAGTGATAGTTTGAATAAAGGAAGGCCCGGTCACACATTGTGACTGTTGGAGTTCCCATTTGTGTCTCTCACTCTTCTTGCTCTTGCTCTCCGCCATAGCTCACTTCCAAGCAAATTTGATCCTTCTCACCTTTGAGCATGGAGGATCTCAAGGCTCTTGGAAAAATTGTGCAACTTCTTAAGAGTAACGTGCACCATTGCACTAGAGATAAAACATATTCCTTCAACAATAAGTGGACATTTCACAATGGAATGGCAAGCAATGGTATGTATGCATCAAGAGAACCAATGAAAGTCATTGTTGTGTAGATAGAGAGAAACATAACAAGAATTCACATTTGTTGCTTGGAATCCAATGAACATGTAGTGCTTAGATTAGAGATAAAAAACAATTTTAAATTATAAGATAGAAAGGGACATGTTGATGAGCACAATGCTCTAGATACAAATGATGTGGAAATGCAGTGCGAGCAAAATATTTGTGTGCAATAGAAAGCATGTACAAATCGCAACAAACTCCTAAATATCGAAAGTCATCCATCATTATGTTGGTATACTCCATGAGGCTATTTCTAATCAACTCACTATCCTTGTGCTGCTAGCTGGCCATCAATATCTCATCATCCCAATCAAAGGGATAGAGATGGGGATTGCCAACTAATGGATAATTCAAATCCACGTGCTCATTGCCTTCTAATTTCTCCTCATCATGGTCTATCGATATATTGCAAAGGATACAATATGCATTTAGAATCTTCAAAAGCTAGGATTTTTTATGATTTTTCCAAGATAAAGCGTGGATTTCTTCAACCTTCCAAAAGTGTGCTCCACCACGATCCTTTTGGAGGACTAAATATAGTTGAAGTTGCACTTGAAATCATCTATGAGCTCGTCTTGTTGGAATCATGTTATCAAATTTGGGAGAAGAGGATAACCACCATCAAATGGAGCACCGATCAATCTTTTTTGGCTGTGGCAAAGCTTGAAGAAAGTGGAATTCCTTAGCACTCTAGTGTCATGTGCACGGTTTGGCCACCCAATGCTCACATTAAAGAATGCATAGATGCATCCACAAAATGCCTAGCACAATGACGCTATAATATCCATAGTGATTGTACCAATTGGAACCATTCTTAAGGGTGTTGAGAAATGACAAATAACGTATGCTCCAAAAAGAGATGTCCTGAATCCCATATGCACAGTGAGGAGAGTGGAACAATCCAACTTCTATAAAGTATTGTACTTGACTATCACTTTTACTATGGAATGAATGCAATATCATGATGCTTTGTGCTTTCACTTAGTATCTTTGTCATTGTTAGTGTCCTACAAAAGATTGTGTTTATGATTCCAAGCTAATCTATCTTGGAACCTAATTCACTTGTGTAATAGTTGCTCTACATTGTTTATGTCAACATGAATCTAGCCTTCATCTTCCATCCTCCATAACTCGTACCATGCTCTAGATCCTCACTTATCACAAAGGGGAGGCAAGTTTAGCTTCAAGTGAGTTGCATCAATGGCCTCGCAATAGTTTGGAAATGAATGGAGAGATAAAGTGGAATCATTTCTTAGCACAAGTCAAAGTGCACATTAGGAGAGCTTTTAGGTCTTGAAAATGCCTTTTAGGATATATAGAGAGAGTGTGATCTAGACCAATGAGAGAAAAGCCTCTGTAAACGAAAGTCCTATTTTTGAAAAAGCAAAAAATAATTTTATAAATAGACATGGGTACAATATTACTACGGATTCCTATTATAAATATCTATTTTTATCATCTCATTATTGTGATTATGACATCCTTTACATTAATGACATATTTGGGATTGTATGATAACAACAATTAAAACTAAATTTAAATTACCAAAAAGCTTAGTTTTCATCTTCTTTTCCTCCCTTGCTTTGCTGTTTTCGTCGCTTTCTTTCCTTGGTTCTAGCTTGTTTCTCTCCCTCTCTCTCTCTCTCTCCATCCTTTGCCATGGATACAAAAATTCGACCTTCAGCAAGGTGTCCAAGCTCTAAAATCACATCCATATCTATGTTTAATTCATTCCAAACAAATGGAATATGGATTTCTACCATTATTATCAAAGGTAACTAGATCATCAATGCAACAAGAAAAATGTAAAAATAGACATAGATGTGATAGCTCCTTCATCTCTAAGGGTAGAATCAAAGATTTTGGACTTGAAGCAAACAAAAAAAGCATAATAGAGGTTTTAGTACAACATGTAAATGCATTTGGAACTTAGAGCTTTAAGTCTTCCATTGCATAGACTAAATTGTAAGTATTTTATTCTCGATGCTTTTCTTTTATTAAACTTAGTATTAAGTTTTATTTTCATTTTGTAGATGTATATTCTTTTGATATTGAGGAATGGCATCCCGTCAAGTCTATTATTGATGTTATGCATGGTATGATTGGAGAAGAAATGTACAAAGACATGAGACAAACATAGCTTGTAAAAATGGACTATTTTTAATTATTATTCTTATACTATCCTTGTACACAACGACCAATGGGGAGTAATATACTTGAGTTCTTTGCTTGGTTTTACAAGCTTTGAGTGATCTTTATGAAGTCTAGCCATTAGTAAGAGCTATAGATGTAAAATCTTTTCTAAGATACAAAGAGCATTAAAATCTAATATCTCAAGTAGGCTAAGTAAGATTACTTTGTTTATGCCTATTAATATGTTTATTTATTTCTTTTCAAATGCTAAGATAATAAGATCAAATACCATGTTGTTAGTCAAGAGGTTGGCATATAATCATGTCCTACAATTTGTTGATGAGGGGTGGGATACTAGGATAGAAGACAAGATAACTTCTAAGATAGATCAAGACTATGTTACTTGCAAATATATGCTTGCTACTAAAAATTTCATCCTTAGCTTTTACTACAATAGATATTATTATGTTGGTAGTTGTCTAGTTGTTTTGGACAAAAAACTTGAGGATTTTAGTAAAGATCATATAGTGGATCTTGATGTTTGGCTCAATGAGGACAGTATTATGATACTAAAGGTTAGATCATCATGTACACTATGTCAAGTGAGGTTGAATTTAGAGAATGAAGATATCAAATTATCATATTCATTTTCATTTCAAATTAACAACAAACAAGTAAGCTTGTATTACACACACACACACACACACACACACACACACACACACACACACACACACACACACACACACACACACACACACACATATATATATGTATATATATAGATATATACACATATATATCTACACACACACACACACACATATATATATATATATATATATATATATATATATATATATATATATATGTATATATATGTATGTATATCATTGGACTAACAAATAGATAAGAAATATCATCCTTAGCTTTTACTACAATAGATATTATTTCAAGTACCAACATAATTATATCTATTATTTCATCCTTAGCATTAAAATCTAATATCTCAAGTAGGCTAAGTAAGATTACTTTGTTTATGCCTATTAATATGTTTATTTATTTCTTTTCAAATGCTAAGATAATAAGATCAAATACCATGTTGTTAGTCAAGAGGTTGGCATATAATCATGTCCTACAATTTGTTGATGAGGGGTGGGATACTAGGATAGAAGACAAGATAACTTCTAAGATAGATCAAGACTATGTTACTTGCAAATATATGCTTGCTACTAAAAATTTCATCCTTAGCTTTTACTACAATAGATATTATTATGTTGGTAGTTGTCTAGTTGTTTTGGACAAAAAACTTGAGGATTTTAGTAAAGATCATATAGTGGATCTTGATGTTTGGCTCAATGAGGACAGTATTATGATACTAAAGGTTAGATCATCATGTACACTATGTCAAGTGAGGTTGAATTTAGAGAATGAAGATATCAAATTATCATATTCATTTTCATTTCAAAGTAACAACAAACAAGTAAGCTTGTATTTTATATATATATATACATATATATACACACACACACACACACACACACACACACACATATATATATATGTATATATATAGATATATACACATATATATCTACACACACACACACACACACACACACACACACACACACACACACACACACACACATATATATATATATATATATATATATATATATATATATATATATATATGTATATATATGTATGTATATCATTGGACTAACAACTAGACAAGAAATTTCATCCTTAGCTTTTACTACAATAGATATTATTATGTTGGTAGTCCAAAAAATATATCATTTCTCTTGTCACTAGGCAAGAAGCAATATCCATTGAAACTTGTTGGGTTGACCCTACCAAGCATGTTAAAAAGCTCATCCTCTAGAGGTCCTAGTTGCTATGTTTCCTTTTCTTTTGCTTTCTTCCTCTTATACACCCTCCATTTCTCTACTTGTTCCTCTGTAGCATTTTTCTCATTCTCATATCGTCTTGTATCTCTCTCATATGTGTCAGCCTCCACTTTAGGACTTGTGTCCTCCTTCTTCTTCTTGTATGGTGGCATAATAAGAATATTATATGTCTGCTCATCTGTAAGAGGAACTGACTCTGAAACCTCATAGAATCTATATTTCAATCTTTGTAGGATAATATCCTTATCCATAAGTATCACCCTATGTGCATGGGCAACACAGATGTATGTATCCTTAAATAATTCAATTAAGAATTCCTTTGTAGCCTCCTGGGTGCAAGTAAGAAAATACTCATTGTCCAGCTATAACTATTGAGACTATGTTTATCACATATCTCCCTGACCACTCTTTGGAATGGCAGCTTTGGAATTGCATTGTGAAGAGATTTCATTGCCTTCCTGATTTTTTAAAGATATCTCATACCTTGTGAAAATCTCCCTCTATTCTTTTTTGGTATCTTGGATGGCTTAGAGGACTAATGGATTATCTTAGCAATGTTCTAGGATCAACCTTTTACTTCATTGTAGTAGCCTTAGTTCTAGCCATAGGTCAACAAAATCAACTATAACAAAATGACAAGAAAATAGTTATCAACCACCAAATAGAATCCCAATGTATGAAATGTGAAAACTAAGGCATTCAATAAAAACAAGGCCTATAGATCATGTTTCATTTGATATATAGAGAAAACCAATCACAAAACATATAACACATGAAAGTAGAGCCGTGGGAGAAGAAAGCTTGCAACAACAAAATATGCATTTCACACAACAGGGTTTCCATGTGATCAAAAATTGCGCGGGCCGTGATATTTTAGCCATTGCAGATAGAGACAGGCAACAAATGTATAAACATAAGAAAAAGCCAACGGGATTAAGAATTGTGCAACTATTTATGTGTTTCTTATGACATGACAAAGTCAAGCAAAAACTAACTATTTTGTGACATATTAAATGTGAAATTTTAACTTAACAATGAAGACTGGTAGTCTAAGTCATGTTTTATTTGACAATTTGATAGAAAAAAATCACAAAATGTAGATGTATGTATGCAAATCTATTTAATTGTTGAAAAATTTACCTTGGAGTATAGATTCTTGCCAGTGAAGGGGATTGGTCTTGCTAGAATACTCTTGCTAGAGCTCGAAAGCCTATTGTATTCCAAATGAGGTTGTCTTGGAATATGAAGATGAAAATGAATCTTTACTAGAAGGTTGGAGTTGATATTGAGTTAACATTGTAATTATTGATTAGGGTGGTACTTGGTAGAATGTGGTCTCATTAATCATTTTTTCTAGGTCCAAAAAGAAGTCACAGGTATCCAAAAGTTACCTTAAAAAATAGCAAAAAAGTAAGCGCCCCCTTTTTAGGTGAAAAAAATTATTTTTGGTACAAAATCTAAGAACAACAACTCTATTATTAAATGCATTTTTGAAAGCCTTTTTAAAGCATCATCTCACAATCACATCAACTATTTTCGTCCCTAATCTCTTCTATCTCCATCAAACTAAATCTAGGCCCTCCTCTGCTCTATTCAAGGCAAAGGAAACCATATACAATCAAATCAAACATTGTAAGTGAAAATCAACTAGTTTCTGTCAGCTTTGCTTGCATTTTATGGGACCTTTTAGTTTGTCAAGGTGTCTATCACAGTGTCATATGAAATGCAAATGTAGTTGTGCTCTTATCTTCTACCTACTATAAACTGGCATTTTATATGTCAAGCCTTAAATTCTTGACATAAAATCTAATTTTTATCACTTATGATCGTGCAAGATCAAAACTTTTTGTTTTTCAAGGTGCATGTAATTTGAAGTGTGAATCTAGTGATTTTGTTGTCTATTGCATACTATTAAACTTGCATTTCAGATGTTAGGACCTAGGTTTTTTTACATAAAATTTGATTATTCAAAATTTTTTACTCTTAAGGATATACTTTGCATATGTTTTGCTTTTGCAACATGTTAAGATGCATATACAAAATAGGAAACTTATCAAAATTTATGTACATTAGGGAGATGCTCAATATCCCTTTTAATATACAAGAGCTCTTGAGAGATATTGATGAGAAGCTTAAGGACTACATAGAGTTCTATTCTAGACATGCAGAGTATGTCACAATTGACAATTATATTCATTTTAATGATGTGATTTAAGCAACCAATTATGCTCCTAGGATAACTTTGATTACCAAGTATTATTTTATTAATGAAGAGTTTAACAGGTGTGAAATAAACTGTCTTTTTCATAGGGATCACCAACAATGTACATAGATTGAAGAAAGCCCTCTGGATTGTGTCCCTATATTTCCTACCTACCTTATTAATAAAAAAAGAAAGTATCACTTAATAACAATCAACATCTTTTTGATCTAAGAGAAGATTACTGCTTAGCCATCCTAGCAGCATGGGGGCAGACTCATAAGGATTTCATAAGTTATGAACCATACTCGCTAGCAGCTTTAGATGTTGAGGGAGAGAAATTTCAAGATAGCTCCATGGCCTTGCACACATGTATCAATGAGATTGTGGAATATTAAAAGAAAGATCAGGTGCAAATTAAAAGGCTTGGCATTGAGGGCATGGGATATTAAGACACATTGAAGTAGCCATAAGAGGAGAAGCCAAAGAACTCAATGAATCTCTATGATGAGGACCTTCTTAAAGATGGTGAAAATCCAAAGGTATTAAAGATATTCACAAGATCTTTCTAGGCTTAATATAGTAGGTATTAAAGATATGCAGCTTTAAGAGTTTCATCTGTTGACAATTGAAGATCTTGATAGCTTTCTTGAAAGAGCCAAGGGCTTTAGACCATTGAAGCTTAGAGAAAGTCAAGGACTTGGCCACTATATTAGAAGCTTAAATAATCAAACTTTTACAATCTATCACAATAGATTTTCAAGCTCTCCAAGTTTGTTAATGATGGCTTTAAAAGGCATTTGTAAAGTCATTGGATTTGAAGTTTTCAATAGAGGAGCGGAGAAGGAAGAAGCCATAAACATTTTTGGCTACTTACTTAGTTACAATGGGTCTAGAGTTCGATACTTTGGAGTTTTTAGCTCCTATTTTCTCTTCTAAGTAGGAGATGCAAAAGATTTGAAGCTTCTCATAGAAAGCAAGAGTTTTTGAAATATAGAGGCCTTATTGAGTGGGAGAAATCCAAAGATTCCTCTGCAATAGAGACAGACTAAATGATCTTAAAGAATCAAGGGTTTCTTGAAACCCATCTTTTTCCTTCTCTTTATTTAGTTTATAGCTATTCTAAAACCTCTACTTTGCATAAGAGTTTATATATTCCTATTTTCTTTTTGCATAACCAATTGTATGGTTTTTGCCAAAGATGATGTATTGCATGATGTGGTTGTATCTTTAAGCTTGAATTTATGCCAAATTTATTTGTAAAACCATTAAACCCAAGGAGGTAAATCATAAATATATGTATGTATCATGTGAGTTCAACATAAGGGAGTTTTAAAATACAATTTTTACATATTTTTTACACAGTACAAAAGGGTCCCATATAAAAGGGTTACTTAGAGATTGAATAGAAAAGGATTAAAAAATGTTCACATATAAGGATATTTATAAATAGGTCTTGAATGCACATGATATAGAGATTATACATATTGTGAATTACTCAGGCCATTGAAAGACCTCTAATAAACTATTTGCCTTGAGATAGTGTAGAGTTAAAGGTAAGCATAGAAATCATATAAGGATTAGTATTAAGAAGGGAGATATAAATAGAGAGGTGTTGGAAAATCTTCTGATAGAAAAGAAGATCAACATGATCAGATGGATAAATAACATATTGATAATGCAAGGCTTTAAAAAAACATCAATGAATAAAGGATTATTTGCAATGTAAGAAAGAACTTTTGAGCACAAAGGCTAGATATCAAATTTATAGAATATACTCCGCCATCGACGGTATACTATCACATCCTCCTCTAAAAGTGGATGCTAGTTATGACATTTACACCATGAAGTCATCTAATTATATGTCAACAAATTATCTAAAAGGTTAAGCTCCATATATTGAACATAAATGACGACATGTAGAATAACATCCCCCACATAAAGGTTCATATCCTCCTCATCAAGGATTTGCAAGTCTCTTGTGAGATACATGAATGACAATAACCGTGCACTTTTGAAAGTATCCCAACTTTCAGGTTAAGTGATACACAAAATCATAGCCTTTATCGAGTCCTCAAACGCAATCTTTTGTGTTGATAATTGACTAAAGATACTATTGAACTCATTCAGATAATTGGACATAGAAATCTCCTCCTTTATTGAAATAAATTGATTTAGAGAAAGTAAGCATAAAGGTAGAGCATGCAAGATTATCCTTCTCATTCCATGTATCTATTTTCATGCCTTCAAGCCTTTTCCCATTTCATTTGATAAGGTTCAACATGTTTTTCTTGCACCAATATTGTAAATCTCTTCTTTCCAATACGAGAACTTCATTCTATCCAATTTGTCATGGTTAAACAATGCATTTTCCAAAGCAAATGAAGAGGCTATAATCATTGCAAAATGTGCCAAACAACACCTGACAACCAAGAAGACCAAAAAGTGCAAAACCAAGGGCTCATTGCAATGGCCAACCCATGGTAAAATCAATACAAAATAGTTCGATTACTCTTTAATACATACCAATTTTTTTGCAAATTTTCTTTTAATTCCTCCAAAATACATGTATCTTCTTTTGCAATGTGAAAGTGATTCTAACACAGTTAATCTTAATCCAAAGGTTGCAACAGAGGAGTGTACAACTTCTAGAACATAAACAATGTGAGAGAAATCGTGTGAACATCTTGACCCTTGAAAATACATCAAGATAGGTCATTTTTATCACGAACAATCTCTTGTAGTACTATGATGAATAATAGAGGCCATTACCATTAGGCCCATTGTTATAAGATCATCGTAGAGAAAGGAATAAAGGAATTTGGAGCTAGCTTATGGGCATGTATTTTCTTATGTAGGGGTTATAGTTCTATAGGACTGCGACCTTACCTATACGAGGAGAGGGGTCGTGAAACTCAGATAATTGCCAAATTGACCTATTAATCAACGTTGGCCAAGGTAGGCTGAAATCGTGTTAGAACAAGTTTGCCTACGTGACGTGCACTAACGACTTTTGACAAGCTTGTATCGTCGCCTTATCTAGCTTTTTGTGTGAGTTTTGCTGCTTTTGTTGGCTTTTAAAAGAGGAGCAAAATTAGCCGTTCCTCGTTTCCCCGTTCTGTGACTTGTTCTTTTTCCTCCTCCCTCGCCGGGCATACATAATAAAGGTAAATATCACCTCGATCGATAGCAACCATGAAGATGACGAAGGCGTTATCACTAGTGTTGGTGCTGGTCATCTTTTTCCTGGCGGTGAGCAGGAGCTGCGCCCTTTACTACCCATGCGGCGGGGATGTGATCACGGAAGAGGACGTTAGCAGCTACTACAGCTACGGAAGCCATAGAGGCGGAGCTGCCGGCCATGGATGGTCGAGGAATAATAATTACAACTCAGCCCCCTCGGCTGCGTCTCCGGCGACGGCGCCGGACGCTTACCCGTTCTGCAACACGAGCCTGCCGTTGGAGGCGAGGGTGGCGGATCTGGTCGAGAGGCTGACCCTGCACGAGAAGACTCTGCAGCTTGTCAACACGGCGCACGGCGTGCGCCGCCTCGGCCTGCCGCGCTACGAGTGGTGGTCCGAGGCCCTGCATGGGGTGTCAAACGTCGGGCCCGGCACCAAGTTCGGCGGCCCCGTGCCTTCCGCCGTCAGCTTCCCGCAGGTCATCCTCACCGCCGCCTCCTTCAACGCGACCCTGTGGCGCAGGCTTGGGGAGGTGGTCTCCACCGAGGCTCGGGCCATGTACAACGCGGGCCGCACCGGCCTCACCTACTGGAGCCCGAACGTGAACATCTTCCGGGACCCGCGCTGGGGCCGGGGGCAGGAGACCCCCGGCGAGGATCCACTTGTCGCCAGTCGATACGCTATCGAGTATGTGCGTGGACTCCAGAGCGTTGACCCCGCTGACCCTACCAGGTCCCTCAAGGTCGCCGCCTGCTGCAAGCACTACACCGCCTACGACGTCGATGCGTGGCAAGGCGTGGACCGGTATCACTTCGACGCTCGCGTGACGCAACAGGATCTCCAGGACACGTTCCAGCCGCCGTTCGAGGCGTGCGTCCGGCAGGGCGGCGTGGCCTGCGTCATGTGCTCCTACAACAAGGTGAACGGCGTCCCGTCGTGCGCCGACCGGCACCTGCTGACAGAGACCGTCCGCCAGGACTGGGGCCTCGACGGCTATGTCGCCTCAGACTGCGACTCGGTTCAGGTGATGTACGAGAAGATGCGCTACACGCACTGGCCAACGGAGTCCGTCGCCGACGCCGTGAGAGCGGGCCTCGACCTCAACTGCGGCTACTACCTCTCGAATTATACCGAGCTCGCCGTCCGCACGGGCCTGCTGCAGGAGTCCGACATCGACCGCTCCCTCACCTACCTCTATACCACACTCATGCGCCTCGGCTTCTTCGACGGCAACCCTCGCCTCCACCCACGCTGGGGCTCCCTCGGCCCCGACGACATCTGCTCCGACGCGAACCGCCGCCTGGCACTCGAGGCTGCGCAGCAGGGCATCGTGCTGCTTAAGAACGAGAACCGCACCCTTCCTCTCCATCTGAACACGACCTCGTCCTCACATGAGATCAGGCGCGTCGCCGTCATCGGCCCGAACGCTGACGCTGCTCTCATGCTCACGGCCAACTACGCTGGCCTGCCCTGCCGGAACGCCACGGCTCTGAGCGGTATCCAGCGGTACGTGGATGTAGAGTACGCGGTGGGGTGCGGGCTGACGATTGGCGTGGCGTGCAACGAGTCGGACGCGTGGCTTGTGGCGGAGACGGAGGCGCAGGCGGCCCGGGCGGTGGCGGCGTCGGATGCAGTGGTGCTGGTGATGGGGCTGGACCAGACTGAGGAGCGGGAGAGCCACGACAGGACGGATCTCACCCTGCCGGGGAGGCAGGCGAGCCTGATCGAGGCCGTGGCGGCCGCGGCCGCTGAGGGCGCGGACAAGAAGCCGGTGGTGCTGGTGATCATGTCCGGTGGCCCTGTCGACCTCTCATTTGCAGAACAAAATCCGAATATAGAGGCCATCCTGTGGGCGGGCTACCCGGGAGAGGCCGGCGGTGACGCCCTAGCGTCCATCCTCTTCGGCGTCGTCAGCCCTTCCGGCCGGCTGCCGAACACCTGGTACCGGCAGCAGTACACGGCGTGGCCCCTGACGGACATGCGTATGCGCGCCGACCCAGCTACAGGCTACCCTGGCCGCACCTACCGCTTCCATGAGGACGCTGCCGCTTGGCACGTCGTGCTGTACGAGTTCGGGCACGGCCTGACGTACGTCAACTTCTCCGTCGACTTGTCGGTCGACGCGAAGGGGCCTGTGAAGCTGCACGTGGTGTCGAACTCAAGCAGTACGACAGCCAACAATACGATCTCAGCCTCCTGCGTCACTCTACCTGCAATCAATACCACCTTCTGCGACGTCGTAGACGCCTCCCACGTCTCTGACTGCCCGACCGTGCAGGCGCAGGTAGAAGTCCGCAACCACGATGCCGTGGACGCCGACTACACTGTTCTCCTCATGTGGTACCCTCCAAGAGCTGCTGCGGGCAACCAGAGTGCGGCGTCCATGGGAGCCCCTGTGCGGCAGCTGGTGGGCTTCGAGCGCCTCTCGTCCGTCAGTGCCGGCGGCTCCGTTAATGCGTCCTTCTCTCTCAACGTATGTCAGGATCTGGCCATCGTCGCCCCCGACGGCCGCACGAGACTCGTGGCCGTCGGCGCTCCCCACGTCTTCACTGTTGTTCCCTCTTCTTCTTCTTCTTCCAGTAGGGCACTTTCACCCCAAGCCTCTCTCGTCGTCACGGTTGCTTAGAGTTTATACATAGCTCTATGAGCTTATACAATAGAATTGGACCTTGGTATACTTTTCCAAATATTTGGCATATTTGGCATCATCCTCTTTCCAAGGGTGGAATTTTTATGGAGTTTTCCAACTAGTTGGCATCATCCTCTTTCAAGGATGCCATTTTTGTAAGATTTTCCAACTACTTGGTATCATCGTTTCTTTAAATATGCCAATATGTATTCATCACCACAAGTGATTTGATTAATTGCTACTAGTTTTCCATAATATGACATTAAACTTTTCACTCAATTGGCTGCATGATAGTTCTCATAGCTTGCAATGTTGGCTCCTTGCTTATGCATGTCAATTTTTTGCATGTATTTCTCCTCTACC